>NC_040027.1:7218851-7242785 GCF_000972845.2 Larimichthys crocea | reverse complement strand
CAATACATAAATAAAAATGTAAAGTAAATCTTGATTTTTATTAGAATAATTTAATTTTTGTTCTTGACTTCATTGTTGTTTGCCCGTCAGTGAAAACATGGATTCATAAAACGTGTCTGTGATCTGACGCAGCCAGGTTCAACCATCTGTACGCAGCCAGGTTCAACCCATCTGTACGCAGGCAGGTTCAACCAATCTGTACGCAGCCAGGTTCACCCCATCTGTACGCGCCAGGTTCAACAATCTGTACGCAGCCGTTCACCAATCTGTACGCAGCCAGGTTCAACCCAATCTGTCGCAGCCAGGTTCAGCCAATCTACGCAGCCAGGTTCAGCCAATCTGTACGCAGCCAAGTTCAACCACCTCTGTACGCAGCCAGGTTCAACCAATCTGTACGCACCAGGTTCACAATGTACGCAGCCAGGTTCAGCCAATCTGTACGCAGCCAGGTTCAGACAATCTAGCGCCAAGTTCAACCAATCTGTACGAGCCAGTACCAATTGTACGCAGCAGGTTCAGCACTTGTACGCAGCCAGGTTCAGCCAATCTGTACGCAGCAGGTTCAGCCAATCTGTACGCAGCCAGGTTCAGCCAATGTACGCAGCCGGTTCAGCCAATCTGTACGCAGCCAGGTTCAAAATTGTACGCAGCCAGGTTCAACCAATCTGTACGAGCCAGGTTCAACCAATCTGTACCAGCCAGGTAGCCCATCTTAAGAATCCAGGTAACCATCTGTACGCAGCCAGGTTCAGCCATCTGTACGCAGCCAGGTTAGCCATCTGTACGCCATCCAGGTTCAACCAATCTGTACGCAGCCAGGTTCAGCCAATCTGTAAGAATCCAGGTTCAACCATCTGTACGCGCCAGGTTCAACCAATCTGTACGCAGCCAGGTTCAACCATCACAGGCTGAGTGAAGCCTGAGGAGTTTAAATCACCCTGATGTGAGACACGCGTTTCACCAGGTGAGTCACCCAGAGCCGAGGCAAAGAACCAACCCAGCAATAACCCAGAACCAAACTAGAACCAACCCAGAACCAACCCAGAACCCAAACTAGAACCAACCGAACCAACCCAGAACCAAACAAACCAACCCAGAACCAACCCAGAACCAACTAGAACCAAACTAGAACCAACCCAGAACCAACCCAGAACCAATCCAGACCAAACTAGAACAAACTAGAACCAAACTAGAACCAACCCAGAACCAAACTAGAACCAACCCAGAACCAACCGAACCAACAGAACCAACCAGAACCAAAACTAGAACCACAGCAACCGAGAAAACCGACCTCAGCTGATGTCCTGAAGGACAGACATCCTAAAACCAGATGATGACTGCGCTCACAGCTGGGCGGCTCAGGTAACAGGTGAACGTCACGTACACGTTCAACACGGCTGCACATTAACGGCTCGGTCCTAATTATTATCAGATCGCAGCAGCTTGATCGGGACGGGAAACGTCCCTTTAATCACATCAAATGTTCTTAACCTCGATGCTTTAATGCAAATCTGAGTGATTAAACAATTAGACAAATGGGTCAATCAAGAGCGCCACTTAGTTCATTGTGTTAGAGGTGGAGGGATTATGTGGAGCAGCAGATGTTTGCATATCAGCAGGCAGCACGTGATTAGAGAGCTCAGTGTTGAGTCAGACACGAGTCAGACACGAGTCAGACGCCCCTGACAGCTGAAACTGTGAGATCAAATTAAATAAGACAGAAGTTTGATTAAATAAATAAATAAGTATGACACTACGACGTGATACGACAAGGTCATAAGATAAATAGAAGATATGATGACATAAAAACATTATGTCATAATATTTCAATGTCACACAGACTTCATTCACAGAATGAGCTGCTGGTCAACAGCTGCCTCAATCTACAGATCAGAAGTCACACACTAACATCATCGACTGTCCGTGATCGAGCATCGATCCTGTTAGAAATGTCTGAAATGGAATAAAGAAATTTAAATCCAGCTCTCTCCACTCTGTGGTGTTGATGTTTTTATGTCCTCCGCTTCATGCTGTAGATCACACACTGACTCTGGATCAGTTCATAAAAACACACAAGTTTAAGAAGTAATCCAGGAGCATCACCTGGGAGCTTCTTACTGAAAGAACCTGCAGCTCCACGTTTAATCTGAAG
Organism: Larimichthys crocea; assembly: GCF_000972845.2. Classification (NCBI taxonomy): domain Eukaryota; kingdom Metazoa; phylum Chordata; class Actinopteri; family Sciaenidae; genus Larimichthys; species Larimichthys crocea. The sequence goes on along the minus strand of NC_040027.1, from coordinate 7,240,633 downwards.
ACCGATGAACGCGTCAGATTATTTTTAGAGCGGCGAGCGCTGTGAAACAGACTCACCATATGTTTGGACATCAGAGCGCGTTTAACACGATGTGGGGAGTGTTGTCAGCATCCACCTCCAAGGACTCATTCATTAGCAGTAATGTGGAGTGATCACCTCTTTATCAGGGTGTGTACAAACTCCTGCCCCAGCACCACCAGCACCACCCGCACCCCCTCCCTTATCTAATTAAGTTGATTCAGAGCGGTGCCTGTGTGCGTGCAGGACCCCATTACTACGGTGTCCGTCCGGGGCGCCTGCCGACCCCGCCGAGCCTGTCGCCGTGTTGTGCACCTCCTCAACAGGGGGAGCCGCTGACCCTGCAGCCCCCCCCGTACCACCTCCACCCCCCGGGGGAGCTGAGGACGAACGCTGTTAGGGGCATCGAGGGGCCTCGACGCCCCATCCCTCTGCACACACACACACACACACCACACACAGGAAGCACCTACTCACAGGGGAGTATGTCCTCTCCCATTCCTTTAATCTGGTGGGCTCAACATGGGGTCCCAGGACCTCCAGGGGTCCTTGGAAGGTTCTCGGGGGGGCGACTTTTACTTGATGAACATGGTGTGCGGTATCTGCAGACCTTGTGTTCTGCTGGATCGTTCTTTAAGTTCTGTTGCACATCAACAGAACACACACAAACAGCTGACAGATGAAAACACACTCCAGGTATGACAGACGTTAGACACAGTGTGAACCAGCGCGCACCTCAAAGACAGATATAAGAAGCCTGATCACGTTTATTAGTGCAGTTCATTACGTTCACACAGGTGGACCGCTCGCTCACACACGGACGCCTTCTTCAGTCCTGACCTGCCGTGACAGCCGTGTGCTGACGATGAGAACATCAGTGTTTTAGTGTGTTTGAATCAGAAAAGTCTCCTGGTGTTTGTCTGTGACTTCCTGTTAGTTTTTCACACCACAAGCTTCTTTTAATGACGTCGTCTTCTCCCACCTGATTATCTCTGAACCAACTTCTTACATTCACGTAACGCTACGACAGAAACAAACGTTTGTTCGTGTTTTTCGTTAGAATCTGTGAAGCGTTAAAGACACATTCAGACTTTACAGATCTCAGGTGTGCGTCTCGTGATGATAGCTCTGCTCCCTTCATCCTGTCCTCAGCCTCTTCTCCGTGCACTCTTTCCACCTCCTGACACCCACCGCATCGTCCATCTCTCTTTCTTTCTTCGTCCCTCTCCCGGCCTCAGTCTGCTTACCTGTATGTATTAATGGCCACTTTCAGTGCCGTGCAGAAGAAGTGTCCTTTTGTAGCGAGGTTGGGGTGGTTGAATGCATCGAGGCTGATGGTTCAGTATGTTCAAACACGTGAAGAGCAGAGCTCCACATTGGAGGCTGTGACTGAGGATTTTCAGCCCAGCATCCAGCGTGGTGAATTGATCAGTTTTCAGTGCACTCCCCTTCAGGCGTGGAGGTTGTTGGTTGTATGAACAAGTTTGTTTCACAGTGCTGAACTCATTATGATGGTGGTGTTTTCTCAAGCTCGGTTTTTCCCTCGTGTGTGTGTGTAGTTTCAAACACCAGACCGACCTTAACTCCGCGTTTGTTCACCACCACAGATATCGTAGAAATGATTGTAAATTATATCGTATCTTCGTTCTTGTGTGGCGATCGGGTCCTCCCCCTCCTCCCCGTGCAGCAGGAGGCCCCTCGCTCCTCCCTGCCCGCCGGGCGGCGTGGGGGCAGTGGGGGCACAGAGGAGCCGGTGCTGCTGATGGCGGTCAGGACGGGCCGGGCTCAGCTACAGATGTGTGTGCCAGCTTTTGCCAGGGGTCACCTTGGAGAGGCCGATGGCAGCATGTCCACCCCCTCCTCACCCCACCTCCCCCCCATCAGTACAGCTGGCTCCCTGCTTAATCCGCCACGGGGGGTTGGTGCAGGGGGCCACGCCGCCCGTTACATGCTTTCTTCATACAGTGAGAAAAAACTGAACCAAGCAGGAGAAACTTTTACAGTATACTGATGGAGGAACCGAGGAAACTTTCCTGAGTTTGTAGATCGTTTCAGTCGTCTGTAAAAATAAAATTTAGCCGATGTGAACATCAGCGAGTGTTAACCTGGGAAATCTCCAAAGATTACAGGTCCTCATGTGATGAAGACATCAGATGAACATTTACTACGCCCTACTTTTCTTGGGATCGTTGCGTCCTAAAATGTCTGATTTCATGGCAGCTTTCCTAAAAAATGTCCATGCATGAAGTGAAAATTGCAGGTTTTGTATCATTTAACAAAAACTGAAGGCGACTTGTTCCAAGGGATAAAACTGCTCTGTGTTCAGTAACAAAAGGACTTTGGTCTATGTTCCAACACAACGTTTTCATGCAGAACACGAAGGTGAGTTTGGGACGTACAGTGTTTGTGGCGTAAAGGTTGCTGTGAGTGGACAAAGGTCACATTGTGTGTGCGGTTAGACGTAAAACGTGTGGATGCGACTTTGATTCAGAAATTATTGGAGCTTGCGTTGCTCGAGGAGGAAGCTTCCTCCTCACGGGTTGTGTGTGCCTGTTGGTTTTTGTGTGTTAGATCATTCAGTGCCTCAGAGCAAAGTGGAGTATTCTTAGTACTTGGATTGTAGCTGCATTTGAATACTTCTTCCATCTCTCGAAGAATAAACTGAGTGTGTAACACAAACACCTCAGGCCTCCGTCCAGCTCCAGTGTGGCCTGCAGAAGTCGCAGATCTGCTTTTCCAAACTGATCATCCTCTCTGCTAATCAGCCGTACATCTGCCCGTTCCTAATTGTTTCCATCTCCCTTCCTGATCCTCTCCGTTTACCGTGTGAGGCTTCAACAGGACGATTCTGTTTCAATGGAGGAACGTCGAGGGGCTTTACTCTGTGCACGTGAAAAATGTGCCAGAGCTCCGAGAACCTGCAGCCATTAACAGATCAACTGGAGGAGATTACATTGTGTTTTTGGAGCTGAAACATTTGTATTGATAAATCACATCATGCTCGCTCAGCTTCATCCTGACGGCTGCATGCGTTTGATCACATAATTACACTGAAAGATACTTTTCATTACTGCACGTTTTAACGAGAAAACCAACTGAGATCATTTTTAAATGTTTGTTTCCAACAAAGGTTCAAATACTTTGACTTTATTTTACATTTTCTGTCCTGAATATTCAAACATCCAAAATATTTAAGCAACAAGGAGAAAAATGTTGGAATCATCCTTTAACAGACTGAGTCAGTCAAACGGGGAAAAAACTGAGGTTCAGTATCCGCCGTGTTCCGTGTGACCGTTACCGTTTCAGTTCAGTGATCGAGCAGGTACCGCTGCAGGGAGCGAGGCCTCGGACAGGATGGGCTGAAACCGAGAGGACTGTGGGCGTCGGCGCTGATTGCTATTGAAATTTAATAAAATACATAAAATAAAAATGTAAAAGGTAAATCTTGATTTTTATTAAGAAATAATTTAATTTTTGTTCTTGACTTCATGTTTGTTTGTCCCGTCAGTGAAAACATGGATTCAATAAAACAGTGTCTGTGATCTGTACGCAGCCAGGTTCAACCAATCTGTACGCAGCCAGGTTCAACCAATCTGTACGCAGCCAGGTTCAACCAATCTGTACGCAGCCAGGTTCAGCCAGTCTGTACGCAGCCAGGTTCAACCAATCTGTACGCAGCCAGGTTCAACCAATCTGTAGCAGCCAGGTTCAGCCAATCTGTACGCAGCCAGGTTCAACCAATCTGTACGCAGCCAGGTTCAACCAATCTGTACGCAGCCAGGTTCAACCAATCTGTACGCAGCCAGGTTCAACCAATCTGTAGCAGCCAGGTTCAACCAATCACAGGCTAAAGCCTGACAAGTTTAAATCACCCTGATGTGAGCGCACAGCGTTTCACCAGGTGAGTCACCAAGAGCTGAGGCAAAGAACCAACCCAGAACCAACCCAGAACCAAACTAGAACCAACCCAGAACCAACCCAGAATTAACCCAGAACCAACCCAGAACCAACCCAGAACCAAACTAGAACCAACCCAGAACCAACCCAGAACCAACCCAGAACCAAACTAGAACCAACCCAGAACCAACCCAGAATTAACCCAGAACCAACCCAGAACCAACCCAGAACCAAACTAGAACCAACCCAGAACCAACCCAGAATTAACCCAGAACCAACCCAGAACCAACCCAGAACCAAACTAGAACCAACCCAGAACCAACCCAGAATCAACCCAGAACCAACCCAGAACCAACCCAGAACCAAACTAGAACCAACCCAGAACCAACCCAGAATTAACCCAGAACCAACCCAGAACCAACCCAGAACCAAACTAGAACCAACCCAGAACCAAACTAGAATCAACCCAGAACCAAACTAGAATCAACCCAGAACCAACCCAGAACCAACCCAGAACCAAACTAGAACCAACCCAGAACCAAACTAGAATCAACCCAGAACCAAACTAGAACCAAACTAGAACCGACCTCAGCTGATGTCCTGAAGGACAGACATCCTAAAACCAGATGACTGCGCTCACAGCTGGGCGGCTCAGGTAACAGGTGAACGTCACGTACACGAGTTCAACACGGCTGCACATTAACGGCTCGGTCCTAATTAATTATCAGATCGCAGCAGCTGTGATCGCGGGGAAACGTCCCTTTAATCACATCAAAATGTTCTTAACCTCGTAATGCTTTAATGCAAATCTGAGTGATTAAACAATTAGACAAATGGAGATACAATCAAGAGCGCCACTTAGTTCATTGTGATTAGAGGTGGAGGGATTATGTGGAGCAGGCAGATGTTTGCATATCAGCAGCAGCAGCAGTGATTAGAGAGCTCAGTGTGGAGGGAACAGACACGAGTCAGACACGAGTCAGACACGAGTCAGACACGAGTCAGACACGAGTCAGACACGAGTCAGACGCCACTGACAGCTGAACATGTGAGATCAAATTAAATAAGACAGAAGTTTGATTAAATAAATAAAATAAGATATGACACTACGACATGATACGACAAGGTCAATAAGATAAAATAGAAAGATATGATGACATAAAAACATTAATGTCAATAATATTTCAATGTCACACAGACTTCATTCACAGAATGAGCTGCTGGTCAACAGCTGCCTCAATCTACAGATCAGAAGTCACACACTAACATCATCGACTGTCCGTGATCGAGCATCGATCCTGTTAGAAATGTCTGACATGGAGATAAAGAAATATTAAATCCAGCTCTCTCCACTCTGTGGTGTTGATGTTTTTATGTCCTCAGCTTCATGCTGTAGATCACACACTGACTCTGGATCAGTATCATAAAACAACACAAAGTTTAAGAAGTAATCCAGGAGCATCACCTGGGAGCTTCTTACTGAAAGAACCTGCAGCTCCACGTTTAATCTGAAGACAGATGAACGCGTCAGATTATTTTTAGAGCGGCGAGCTGCTGAAACAGACTCACCATATGTTTGGACATCAGAGCGCCGTTTAACACGATGTGGAGGAGTGTTTGTCAGCATCCACCTCCAAGGACTCATTCATTAGCAGTAATGTGGAGTGATCACCTCTTTATCAGGGTGTGTACAAACTCCTGCCCCAGCACCACCAGCACCACCCGCACCCCCCTCCCTTATCTAATTAAGTTGATTCAGAGCGGTGCCTGTGTGCGTGCAGGACCCCATTACTTACGGCTGTCCGGTCCGGGGCGCCTGCCGACCCCGCCGAGCCTGTCGCCGTGTTGTGCCAATGCCTCCAACAGGGGGAGCCGCTGACCCTGCAGCCCCCCCCGTACCACCTCCACCCCGGGGGAGCTGAGGATGAACAGCTGTTAGGGGCATCGAGGAGGCCTCGAACGCCCCATCCCTCTGCACACACACACACACACACACACACAGGAAGCACCTACTCACAGGGGAGTATGTCCTCTCCATTCCTTTAATCTGGTGGGGCTCAACATGGGGTCCCAGGACCTCCAGGGGTCCTTGAGAAGGTTCTCGGGGGTCAGACTTTTACTTGATGAACAGTGGTGTGCGGTATCTGCAGACTTTGTGTTCTGCTGGATCGTTCTTTAAGTTCTGTGCACATCAACAACAACAGAACAACACAAACAGCTGACAGATGAAAACACACTCCAGGTATGACAGACGTTAGACACAGTGTGAACCAGCTGTAACCCTCAAAGACAGATATAAGAAGCCTGACCACGTTTATTAGTGCAGTTCATTACATGTTCACACAGGTGGACCGCTCGGTCTCACACCGGACGCCTTCTTCAGTCCTGACCTGCCGTGACAGCCGTGTGCTGACGATGAGAACATCAGTGTTTTAGGTTGTTTGAATCAGAAAAGTCTCCTGGTGTTTGTCTGATTGACTTCCTGTTTGTTTTTCACACCACAAGCTTCTTTTAATGACGTCGTCTTCTCCCACCTGATTATCTCTGAACCAACTTCTTACATTCACGTAACGCTACGACAGAAACAAACGTTTGTTCGTGTTTTTCGTTAGAATCTGTGAAGCGTTAAAGACACATTCAGACTTTACAGATCTCAGGTGTGCGTCTCGTGGTGATAGCTCTGCTCCCTTCATCCTGTCCTCAGCCTCTTCTCCGTGCACTCTTTCCACCTCCTGACACCCAAAGCATCGTCTAATCTCCTCTTTCTTTCTTCGTCCCTCTCCCGGCCTCAGTCTGCTTACCTTGTATGTATCTAATGGCCACTTTCAGTGCCAGTGCAGGAAGAAGTGTCCTTTTGTAGCAGGTGGAGGTCGGGTGGTGAATGCATCGAGGCTGATGGTTCAGTATGTTCAAACACGGTGAAGAGCAGAGCTCCACATTGGAGGCTGTGACTGAAGGATTTTCAGCCCAGCATCCAGCGTGGTGAATTGATCAGTTTTCAGTGCACTCCGCCTTCAGGCTGGAGGTTGTTGGTTGTATGAACAAGTTTGTTTCAAGCATGCTGAACTCATTAATGATGGTGGATGTTTTCTAAGCTCGGTTTTTCCCTCGTGTGTGTTGTAGTTTCAAACACCAGACCGGACCTTTAACTCAGCGTTTGTTCACCACACAGATATCGTAGAAATGATTGTAAATTATATCGTATCTGCGTTCTTGTGTGGCGATCGGGTTCCTCCCCCTCCTCCCTCCGTGCAGCAGGAGGCCCCTCGCTCCTCCCTGCCAGCCGGGCGGCGTGGAGGGCAGTGGGGGCACAGAGGAGCCTGGTGCTGCCTGATGGCGGTCAGGACGGGCCGGGCTCAGCTACAGATGTGATGCCAGCTTTTGCCAGGGGTCACCTTGGAGAGGCCGATGGCAGCATGTCCACCCCCTCCTCACCCCACCTCCCCCCCATCAGTACAGCTGGCTCCCTGCTTAATCCGCCACGGGGGGTTGGTGCAGGGGGCCACGCCGCCCGTTACATGCTTTCTTCATACAGTGAGGAAAAACTGAACCAAGCAGGAGAACATATTTTACAGTATACTGATGGAGGAATCGAGGAAACTTTCCTGAAGTTTGTAGATCGTTTCAGTCGTCTGTAAAAATAATAATTTAGCCGAGTGAACATCAGAGTGTGAACCTGGGAAATCTCCAAAGATTACAGTTCATCATGTGATGAAGACATCAGATGAACATTTACTACGCCCTCCACTTTTCTTGGGATCGTTGCGTCCTAAAATGTCTGATTTCATGGCAGCTTTCCTAAAAAATGTCCATGCATGAAGTGAAAATTGCAGGTTTTGTATCATTTAACAAAAACTGAAGGCGACTTGTTCCAAAGGGAATAAAACTGCTCTGTGTTCAGTAACCAAAAGGACTTTGGTCTATGTTCCAACACAACGTTTCATGCAGAACACGAAGGTGAGTTTGGTGACGTACAGTGTTTGTGGCGTAAAGGTTGCTGTGAGTGGACAAAGGTCACATTGTGTGTGCGGTTAGACGTAAAACGTGTGGATGCACGACTTTGATTCAGAATATATTTGGAGCTTGGCGTTGCTCGAGGAAGGAAGCTTCCTCCTCAGGGTTGTGTGTGCCTGTTGGTTTTTGTGTGTTAGATCATTTCAGTGCCTCAGAGCAAAGTGGAGTATTTCTTAGTACTTGGATTGTAGCTGCATTTGAATACTTCTTCCATCTCTGAAGAAATAAACTGAGTGTAGTAACACAAACACACTCAGGCCTCCGTCCAGCTCCAGTGTGGCCTGCAGAAGTCGCAGATCTGCTTTTCCAAACTGGATCCATCCTCTCTGCTAATCAGCCGTACATCTGCACGTTCCTAATTGTTTCCATCTCCCTTCCTGATCCTCTCCGTTTACCGTGCTGAGGGCTTCAACAGGACGATTCTGTTTCAATGGAGGAACGTCGAGGGGCTTTACTCTGTGCACGTGAAAAAAATGTGCCAGAGCTCCGAGAACCTGCAGCCATTAACAGATCAACTGGAGGAGATTACATTTCTGTGTTTGTGGAGCTGAAACATTTGTATTGATAAATCACATCATGCTCGCTCAGCTTCATCCTGACAGGCTGCAGTTTGATCACATAATTACACTGAAAGATACTTTTCATTACTGCACGTTTTAACGAGAAAACCAACTGAGATCATTTTTAAAATGTTTGTTTCCAAACAAGGTCTAAATACTTTGACTTTATTTTACATTTTCTGTCCTGAATATCTCAAACATCCAAAATATTTAAGCAACAAGGAGAAAAATGTTGGAATCATCCTTTAACAGACTGAGTCAGTCAAACAGGGAAAAACTGAGGCTTCAGTATCCGCCGTGTTTCCAGTGTGACCGTTACCGTTGCAGTTCAGTGATCGAGCAGGTACAGCTGCAGGTGAGCGAGGCCTCGGACAGGATGGGCTGAAACCAGAGAGGACTGTGGGAGCTCGGCGCTGATGGTCGACTGGGAGCATTAATGAAGCAGATTAGGTGTCCCAGCGTGGCCCTGCAGGCCTGCAGAGGCCAGGCGGAGGCCTCGCCCTCCACACTCTGAACAACAACGCTCCTCACCGAGAACCGGCTGAGGGTTCTGCACAGAAAACTACTTCTGCAGTTCAGTGTGAGATGTTTGTTTCATTTTCTCCACGTCAGTAAAAAAACACCACAGAGCGGTGAGTGGAGGAATACTCGCAGAAAGATTTATTTAAAATTTCTGAAATTAGATCAAACTTGTTACATCGCTTCACTTTGCAAGGTTGGATGAAGAAAGGAGCCAGCCTGAAGTTTGAGTTATGTTTATGATAACATGGTAATAATACGCTGATTTGTGATGATATGAGTATTTCTTAATTACTAAATCTGATCTGAGTGTAGTTTGATTCAGTCATCCACTGCAGGCATCGTACACGAGGTGTGATGAGGTCGATCAGCACTGTGAACTGAAGCTTTGTAAATGTACCACTTTAATCTCAGGACAGTTTTCTTCTCATAAGAGAGACATCAGTCTTATTCCAGAATCAGTGTTCAGCCTTTACGGATATTCATGGTAACACACACAGTTTTTTTTCTCATAAATTTACCACTTCAAAACTTTAACTTTATTTTTTTCAGGTATTTTTAACAATAAGTGCTGAAAGTGATTTCAACCCGTCTCAGCTTGTAATTTGTAAAGACATGGAGAAACACTCGAGTGACCAGCAGCTGCTGTAAATCTCTGAGAGTCTGTTCAGCTCTGCACCACTCGTCTAGTTACGGAGGTGAAGTCTTATACTTCAGACGACCTCGTCCAGGCTGGATGAACCCGTCAGGGAGCCCCGAGGCAAAACTTTGCCATCAGATCCGTATTGATGTCGGGTTCAGTTGATCTGAATTTACTGGTGCAAATTTAACATTACTAACAGATTTACACTGATTGACACGCAGGCAAACGTTCCCACCACGGAGCTGAATGCTTCATCTCAAGTGATTCATCCTGAAACTATCAAGTCAAAAATATGAGCGTGAATCTGGAGGCAGCGTTCGTCTCAGGGATCTCATCTTTAAGAGAATCCAGCTAAGAAAGCAGCCTTAAATAAACTGACACGTATTCAGAGGTCCAGATCCACCAGGCTGCTCGTCAGCGCCTCCCACACACTCTGCAGAGTTTGTTTTAGAGCCCACCCCATAAAAGAGCCATTTTGGGGTGAATGGAGAGGTCTGTTAAAGAGGCCAGAGGACAATGAAATGAGATCAGCAAGCAGCGGATTTAATTAATCCAGTGAATGAGGAGAAAACAGAAGAGGCAGAGACCCAGCTGGAGATCACAAACACAGTTCAGTCCTGGCACCAGAACCAGCAGGTCAGCGGGCTTCAGTTTCAGAAGGTCCGGCAGGGTTAGGTCCAAACAGTACCTTCACTTTTTATATCGTTCTGCCACAGGAAGGCGGATACCTGCGTGTGTTTGAAACATTCACATTTAAAAACAAACAAAGTTCAGCAGGACGAGAATTTAAGTGAAAGTATGAAACTGGTCATTTTTCATTTATGTAATTTATATTTATACATTTTTATATGACAGACAATACTGATTAGATACACTGTGGCTTTATGGTTCACACATTTTAACAAAATAATGCATAAAGTGAAAGACATTAAATTAATTATTAAATTCCAAATTAATAGTTTGTTTTATGAGACTAAATGAATTAATTTGAACATTTCTACTTTAATTAAAGTTATCTTTATTTAATATACAGGTTTATTAATGTCTGAGGAGATTCCTATTAATTAAAGGAGTAATGTATTATTAATATATTGTTTTTGTTTATTAACAATAATTATAAATAATTTATTATTTGATCCATGATGTGCAGAAAATATCATTTCTTCCATCAGTGAAGTCTCTAACAGATGGACGGTGGATGTTTGTTCAGACGTTATGTGAACGGTATGTGAACGTTATGTGAACGTTAGTGAATGATTATTATCTCTGCTGCGGAGAAAAATACACACACACACACACACACACACACACCTTTGTTAAATAATCCTCAGCGCGTCCTGTCAGGCGTATTGATCTGTGAGTGACAGGTGACGACAGCCGCTGAGGGACTCTCCCCAAACAGACGGGAGGATCCGCTCCCATGACCTTTGACCTTTGGCTCTGTGTCAGAGGGGTTTACCTCATCACAGCAGGTGACATCATCAGGTTAACCCTCGCCTGCCCGTCTCTCTCACACAGCTGACGGCTGAAGAGCTGATGGTGTTTGATGAATCAGAATTTGGAGGGAAAGAGTTGGATTGGTTTATTCTCAGCTGATTGGATCAAACAGTTTTTACCAGTTAGATTGTGACACTGCTGTGATGGTTTCCTGCGTTCTGTTCTCTGCTGATAATCTGGACTGTGAGCGCCTCCATACCTCCCACCCTGTCCTCCTCCTCCTCCTCCTCACCTCCCCTGTATGAACCGGTGTCAGGTAGACGCTGTAAAAGCACTGCAATGGATACCTCCTCACCTGCTCCTTCCCCAGGACCCCTGCTGAGAGCAAGCTGTTGTTCTCCGGGCCCTCCTCCTCACCCTCCTGTTACCCCTCCTCACCCTGAACACACCTGTCCAACCCCCCACCCCAACACCGCCTCCACCCACCTCCGCACTGCAAACCCGCCTCTGGCCTGGCGCTTCAATTATTAACAAAGCCTAAAGAATGCATGCAGCCGCTCAGCGCTCGCTTTCTGTGGCGTTATGTTTGTGCCTCAGTGCATGATGGGACGCCTGCAAACACGTACATAGTTTTTATAAAGAATTTATTTATGTAATTTAATTTCATTTATATTTAATGATTTCACAGCAGAAATGGACTTTTAGGTTTTATTTGTGTGTTTGCTCTGTTGGTTCCGTTGGGCTCTGTTGGTTTCGTTGGCTCTGTTGGTTTAGTTGGCTCTGTTGGCTCCGTTGGGCTCTGTTGGTTCCGCTGGTTCTGCTGGCTGTGTTGATGGTTGTTTGGACTCAGTCTGTTCACAGCACAGTGAGTATGGAGCAGACTGTTGCACATGCTGATGAGCCGTATCCTGTTTATAAATACCTTTGCTCTGCTTGTTGCACCTGAAACAGATGAAGATGATTTCAGTCTGTTTTTCTTCCACTGTAGACAAAAATCCAGTCGACCCTCAGTATGTAAATGAGAAGACCTGCTTATGGATTTAAACCTGATGCTGATTGTTCACAAGTTTCTGATCTCTGGTTCTGAACCAGTTCCAGGATTCTTGATACCTTTTGTTATCCGATAAACCAACCCGTGCTTCCACCACTTCTGAGCCGTCATCAACAGTTGGCTGTGGAATATTACATGCCTACTTCTGTTGGCACTTTAGGTAAAAGTAATGTTGATATTTTTTCATGCGCATGAACCAGAACAGAACCGGTTCCTTATTGTTGGATAAGGCCAGTGAGAGACACCAACAAGCACAGACATGTTGTTTAAAGGTAAAGAACGGTGTCATCTGCAAACAAACTGATTCTGCATTTCATTCATATAGATGATGAACAACAATGGCGCCTTTACACTGCACAGCACACTGTAACTAGATGATGATACTCCACATGGCTATAGGCTGGACAGGCCTTTTTGAAAATGAACATACAGAAGTAGAGAACCATTTCATCGTCAGTTAGTCCATGATACAGCAGTGACTTCCTGTTTGACGTGACAGTGGACGTGTGTGAGAGTTAATGTACATCCTGCTGTAGGTGTCATGTTATTCTACTGATAAACAGTCGGTGAGGACTATGCAAAGAAACGCAGCAATGCGCCAACAAAGGCAGCAAAACATGGAATAAAGGTGTTGATTGAGGGAAGGATACAGGATGGTGATTCTCTTACTCAGAAATTCATCTCCTAAAAAGGTTCTCTGAATTTTAATTCATCCGTTAGAAGATCGTAGCTCGTAAATTGTGGCAATGAAAGTCAAAATTCCAACTTTTAATACAGCAAACCATTAAAATCAGAATTGTATTTCCTTTCCAAAGTTTTTCATCTTTTTGACTTTTTAACTGAAGTGCTGCTGCTGAAGCCAGAGAGCGGCACAGGGAGCACACATGCTTATAGAGGAGGAGGTGAGGGAGGCGGAGGCGGTGGGGGAGCAGGTCTCATTGTTTGGTATCTCTGCAGGACTGTAGCTAATAAAACTAAACTGGGCCTGAGGGGAAGCGGCTGAACTTCCTGTAGCGGTGGTATTTATTTATTCGGAGGGTCCGTTTCAGGTCTCCAGAGTCGGCCGTAAACAAAGAGCTCTCCTCCTCCTCCTCCGTCCAGATCGCCTGTTTGACTCTGATTTATTTATAATTCCCTGAAACCACTCTGTTGCAACCCGATCGCTGCGAGCTTGTGAAAACGTCGCTTTTCCTCGAGATTCGCTAAAAAGGAAGTACTCCCTTGTCTCTCTTTTTCCCCTTTCCTCCTCCATTTAATTCCAGCCCTCGGCCACTCACGCAAATAAATACCTTTCTACTTAAACATACATGGGCTAATTAATTTAGCCCATCTGTTCCCCTCTCTGCATCACTTCCATGACACACACCAGTTCCCCAAACACATTTAGCTCATGTTGCACTGATAACTGGGACACAAAATCGAGGCGCTTCCACAAAAAAATGAAATAAACAGATCGGACAGAGTAAACAGTTTAATCCTTCGCTGTTTCACACTCTGAGAGGAAACTTCAGAACATCTGCTGGAAAAGTTTGGACAGATGACCTGATCACGACGTTCAGATCGACCGGCTGTCTGCAAACTACAATAAAATCATCATCAATCATCTGATTCGTTCTCTTTGGATCACAAGCAGACGGTTATGTTTGTTCAGATCATAATGATTACAAATCATGTGATGATGACTGAATCATAATATCGTAATTTGGTTTTGTTCATGATTTATTTTCTCATGATAAGAAAACAATCAGTCTGTGATCATAAAAAAACAGTTTAGACGACCTGTTGAGACTCATTTTGTAGAAGTCATGAAATAATTACTCATGACCACAAGGAAAAGTTCAGGAAACGTTCAGGAAACGTTCAGTCAGTTCTGATCATGAGACTGAAAATGTTTAGTTCAAACACTGAAACCCGAAAGAGTTCTGCTTTCCTGAGCTTTCAACCATATCGCATGTCTTCATTGGTGGATGGAGTTTGTTCAGTTTTGAGTATTTGTTCAATCTGAGCAACTCCATCCACCAATGACTCTTTTTGTTAAATGTAGTCCAGACTCGGTATCGTCTGAGCTGTAGTATTGAAACATCTCTGAACTATATGTGATAAAAAAGATCAGAATCATGAACACGTTACCATAAAATGATCTGAAACAAAGAAAAACCTTCTCAGATACTTTGTCCTCAGATGATCACCATGAGGCTGTGATTAATATTAACCGTGGTGCATCGTGCACAGATCAGAGGTGTTTGTCGTACGAGGCGTCTCAGCTGTTGCTGTGATTCAGAAACAGCTGAGTGACACGTGAGGGCCGGCTCTCCTGAGGACCTGACAGTTGTTGCTTGTTGCTGAAACATCTGGATGGCAATCCTGAGGATCTGTCTGAGCCCCCCTCCTCCTCCCTCTTCCCTCCCCGGCGGTGGATGAGCCGCTGGTTTAATCGTAATATTTAGGGGAAAAGTTTGGAGGGAACTTGATTTAACCCTGAAGAACAGAGTTTTGGAAACTGGCTTCAGGGCTGCTGGAGAATATTCCCCCAACAGAACACACGGACGGACGGACTGAAGAGCTCGTATCAAACAGGAAATGACATTTGATTCTCCTTTAAGTTCTGACAGACGATCAACAAGGGAACCCTGGGAAAATATTTTATAGTCTGTACTTTAATATACCTCCTATAATCTAATAAGGACACGATAACAAGAACAGACCACACAGGCTCATCATGTATTACATGCATACACAGAGAGATGAACACAACCAAGACGAGACAACGTTTGATTTATGTTATTTCAACGTTTTAAACATACATAATGATGTTTACAGTGATAATCACCTGAAAAAATCAATTAGCCTATGTTGCAGTCAAAGAGCTCTACAGAGTGCGTAGCAGAAGAAGAAGACGTAGATGAAACGAGACCAAACACATTAAATATGTAACGTAGTTTCTGAAAACACGTGAAAGGACTTTGAACGATGTGTCACTGAAATGTGGAGTTACAGGTTCAAACCTTTAAGGGTGGCTCGATGACACGCTGAGGCGACCCCGAGCAGAGCCATACAGATGAATTGAGTCAGGTGATTGCAATCTGCAGTCTCACCACTAGATGGCAGACAGTTCTCAAAGTTCTCACTGCCGTACTTCTTTGTCATCACAGCAGCATCTAGTGGCCGATAGAGGAGCTGCAGCCGAACACTTCAGGCGTGATCGGACCCGAGCGTCCCGTCAGCGCCGGTCCTGCAGCCGCCCGTCACTCTTCTGATAAAAGTGACACGACGGTGGGTCGACCTCGCCGCGGCGCCACATGTTGGTGACAGCGCTGCCTTGTTGTTGTGCGTCTCCATCGGTAGCCTGAAGCAGACAAACAGACAGATTTCCCTCCACCTGCTGCAGGCAGGGTGTGTGTGTGTGTGTGTGTGTGAGAGTGTGTGTGTGTGTCTGTGTGTGTGTGTGTGTGTGTGTCTCTCTGTGGCAGCTGTTCCAACCAGAGGCTCCAACATGAATATTCATGAGGCACCTATTCCCAGGGCCTCGGCCGTCTGCAGCTGGACGCACACACACACACACACACACACACACATGCGCACACACACATGCGCACACACACGCACACACACACACACACACACACACACACACACACACTTCTTCGTGTTAACATGGCACCAACTCGTCTTCATCATCCTCGGTTCAGAATGAGTTTAATTTATTTTCTGTCTGTCTGAAGTTAGTACTTGAGTACAGTAGTTGAGTAAATGTACTTAGTTACATTCTCCCTCTGTGCTCAGTTTCCTGTTATCACGAAGACGAAGAAAACGCCTCCGTCTAAATCCTTAATGAGACGCACTGGAAACTGGATCCTCCTCCACACAGTTACTCCTCCACACAGTTACTCCTCCTTCACACAGTTACTCTTCCACACAGTTACTCTTCCACACAGTTACTCCTTCACACAGTTACTCCTCTACACAGTTACTCCTCCTCTACACAGTTACTCCTCGTGTAAATACAAAAAGTTGGTGCTGGTCTGTTTACAAAGATAGTTATATGTGTACGATGAGGTGGGGTCAGGTGAGGTCAGGTGGTGGTCAGATGGGGTCAGGTGGTGGTCAGATGGTGGTCAGGTGGGGTCAGGTGGTGGTCAGGTGGGGTCAGGTGGTGGTCAGGTTGTCAGGTGGTGGTCAGGTGGTGGCCAGGTGTGGTCAGGTGGGGTCAGGTGGGGGTCAGGTGGTCAGGTGTGGTCAGGTGGTATGAGGAAGTGCAGCAGGTGAGCTGTTGTAGTTAAGGTGGAATTAGGGGCCTTACAACGTCCACTGTGGTTAAAGTTGTTTGAAGAGAGATATCAGGGATTTAAGGTGGTATGAAGAGATTTAGTTGACAGCAAAGGGAGTTAAGGTGGTATGACGATGTGTGTGAGGTGGTTAAGGTGAGCTTTGATGTTGTTGGAGGAAATTAAGGTGGTATGAAGAGATATATGATGGGGTTATGGTGGTGCACAGGAAGTTTGGGAAGTGGTTAAGGAGGATTAAGAGATGTAGTTGAGAGGTTAAGGCGGTATGAGGAGGCTGTGCTGCTGCATGTGAGAGAAGGTAAAGGAGGTTCTTAAGGTGGACTGCTGTGGTTTAGGAGGTGTTAAGGTGGACTGTGGTGTTCCTCCTTTATATCACATGTATGACATGAACCCCCTCACCTCCTTCACCTCCCTCTCCTGAGGAGTTAACCCACTCCTCCTTCTTCCTCAAGGGGATTTAGCCTCCCCTCTGGCCCTCAACCAGCCGGATGAGGACGCCTGAAGGGAGCACAGGGAGGAGGAGGAGGAGGAGGAGGAGGTGCTACTCAGAGAGAGAACAGCAGCCATGTGCTTCTCATTAAACGCTGCGGAAATAAGTGCTGACCCGTTCGCTCAGGAGGGCACATCCATTTACTGCTGCAGAACCAAGCACCACAGCCGGACACAGTCCAGGAGAGAGGGGGGAGGAAGGGGGAGAGAGGGGGGAGAAAGGGGGAGGGAGAGGATGGACTGATGAGAAGAGAGGAGGAGGTTCAGCAGGACAAGAAGAACACTGAGCTACAAGTGAAGCTGAGGTGTGTTTAAGGTGGACTGTGTGTGGCGATCTGAGGAGGTGTGGCAGGATGTAGAAGTGCTCAGGGAGGTGAGGTGGTGCAGCAGCAGGGAGGTGAGGTGGTGCAGCAGCAGGGAGGTGAGGTGGTGCAGCAGCAGGGAGGTGAGGTGGTGGTGGCTGGAGCTGTAGGATGTAGCTCTGTTGAGGCCTGAGGAGGTGTAGCAGGACGTGGATGGAGCGAGATGTTCTGTGTTACATTGATCTGAGAAGATGTAGAGGGGAGTTAAGGTGGACTGACGAAATCTAGGAGGTACTCGAGTACTTCAGGATTGTACTTACAGTACTATGTAAAGGTACTTTACCTCTGATTGTTAAGGTGGTATAGTTAAGGTGGACTGATGTTTTTAAACTCAGGTGATGTGACAGGTGAACGGACTGATCCAGATTTCATGACAAACATGTTTGGACGCGAGCCCGGGAGTTTCCCCGAGTGCATGAATCATCCACAAACCCAGATCCATCTTCCTCCGCTCCACATATGGAGGGTGGAGGTGTGAGGAGGTGTGAGGAGGTGTGTGGAGGTGTGTGGAGGTGTGAGGAGGGGCTGTGACGGGGTCGGTGAGTGATGGCGTCCCTGCGTCCCACTTCCTCCTGCAGCATCCTTCATCGTCCTCGCTTCCCGCTGTCGCCCCCGCCGCGTTCATCACTCTCCTCCACACTCAGGTCACACACACACACACACACGCGCACACATACACGCACACACACACACATGCACACATACACGCACGCACACACACACACACACACACAGTTTTTGACTCAGATTTGAGTTACATTTATAAAGTTTTAGCCGACGCCTTCAGCACTTCAAACCTGTCAGAGCTCGTCTTCAGTGAGACTGAAGAGTTTCTGTCACTGACCTCACACCTGCTTCACCTGGACAACTTCCTGTCCGCAAAGATTCACCTGATGTGTTTCATTTGGGGTCAGCAGGTGGAGGAGCTAGTTGGAGTGAGGAGGTGGAGGAGTTAGTTGGAGTGAGGAGGTGGAGGAGTTAGTTGGAGTGAGGAGGTGGAGGTGGAGGTGTTCATGGTCCCAACAGAAGAAAACTGATGAGCTCAGAGCTCAGTCTGATGAACGAGTCATAATTAATATTTCTGTGTCGGTAACAGGATGACCTCTGCCTGACCTCTCTCTCTCTCTCTCTCTCCCCCTCTCTCTCCCCCTCTCTCCATCGTGCCTGCTGTGTTACCCTCTAACCACCAGCAGAGGGAGACATGACACTGTGTATAGACGAGCTCGTTACTCATTAATGATTTTCTGCTTTAATCCTTCAGATGAATCATCTCGTTTGTTTTTCATCTCGTTATGATCAGACCACGCTACGTTAAAGACATTAAAGGGGCGAGCGGGAGCATCAGGAAGGTTTGGGGGCAGATTTGGCCGCTCGGGCCCCGACAGCAGCTCATGTTGTGGGAAGATAGCGGGGCGACGATGGCGTACAAAAGCGGCCCTGAGCCGAGCCGAGCGGGCGCGAGGCTCCCTGGCAATCAGCCGCCGCCTTGGCGCTGTCGCCCCACGTTAGTCACACCACAGGAGACGGGGCCCGGCCTCCAGACCGCCGCCGAGGGCCACAAAGGGCCCACTGCTGCTTTATGGTAAAGCTCCTGTCTGCGGCCCCCCAACACCTCTGGAGACAGATATGCAGCATGAGAGGAGGCGGCAGGACGGAGGCCGCGTGCAATTAAAAAAGCATTAGAGTGGAAGGACCAGAGAATGGGACGCGGCCCGAAACCAGCGGGCAGCGAAGACATCGAAATATAAAGATAATAAAAATTCAGTTGTAAAAGAAAAAATCTACAAATTTAAGAAAAGTTTCATTTTTAAATGAAATTTTCTACAGCTTCATTTTTACAGATTAAAATGATTTGAATTTTTTATCCACATAAATATTATCAGAAACATTTTAAATGTGTTTAGATATGTGGCACAGAGCAGGTTCTCCTGGGCCTGGTCCTGGACCTGGTCCTGGACCTGGTCCTTGTTTGGCTCTTGGACCCCTTGTATCTCTTCGGGGGCCTCAGGAGGTCCCGGGACCTCAGTTTGACAAACGTTGTGTTTTTAATTTGAATATAAAATGTTTGTTAATTAGGGTTCATCTGTGCAGCGTCCTGATTGGCTGATAGTTGGTTCAATCAGGAAGTGTCTCTGTGACTAACGAAGCAGCTGACGAGCTTCTGATCAATCATCTGTTCACTGTAATTAATGCAGCGACGCCATTGGTTCCCATCCTGCCTCACACCTGCCAGTGTGTGTGTGTGTGTGTCTCCAGCTGTGTGTGCAGACTCTGTTTTTATGTGAACAGCTGGCAGGTCTCTCTGTTGTTTTCATATTGTATGTGTGGGGAGACTGCACATCTGTGTGTGTGTGTGTGTGTGTGTGTGTGTGTGTGTTGAAGCATTACCTGCCTTGTTACCTTCAGTGTCGTCGTGTTCAGGTGAATTCACTCCATTACAAACACAGCGAGCTGATTAAAGCGGCTGTCTGTCAGACGCTCGTGTTTGTTTTCACAGGTTTTTATTTGAACTGATGATGAAATGTGAAACACTCAGACACGAGAGTAAAACAGTTTAAGTAGAGACAGGATCAGTTTGTTTAAATGATATGAACAGTCTTTGATGCTTTCATACGCCTTCAGACAAATGTTCAGAGTCTCTGTGAGGTTAGACTATCAGTCACATGATCAGAGAGTGAGAATATAAAATCAACAACAGATCTTTGATATGATTCCATCCTGATAATGAAACAACACGACGTCTCACTCTGACACATAAACCTGACAGGAAGAACATGTGAAACTGTCAAAGAATTGATTTAAAGGAAGAAGCTCCTTCACTGGTTAGACTGAGAGGAGACAGAAGGAGGTGTGGTGGTGTAGGGTGGTGGTGGTGGTGGTGGTGTAGGGTGGTGGGGGCCCAGCATATGCCCGGCCCTGCTGACAGCTTGCCTACGTTCCCCATCATCTCGCCCGCAGGCGTCCTTCTTCTTCTCTCAAAGAAGGCAGAATATTTTTTGGGCGCCCAGTCAGGTTTGGTCCTGGTGAAACCTGTGTGTGCGTGGGCACTGTGCTGCGGAGGGTGTGTGTGTGTGTGTGTGTGTGTGTGTGTGTGTGTGTGTGTGGTTTGTAAGACAGAAGAAGAAGAAGAATCTGAGGAGCTCGTCTCTTGTCGGCGTTGTCAACTCTCTATTTACTCATCTCCTCTCTGCTTGTGGTCGAGCTTGGTGGAGGTCTTGGTTCAGGACCGGTACTGTGTTGGCTGATCTCCAGCCCGGGCAGCAGCTCAGTGGGAGCAGGTGGAGCCCCACCCCTCCCACACACACACACACCAACACACACACACACACACACTGTGTGGGCGGCGGCGTATGTTTTAGCCCAAAACTCGCCGACATCAAAGCCCGTCGCCATGGTGACGTCCATGTTGAGGTTTTTTTGAATTTCACTGCTCACGGTCTGGATGGTCGGCATGGTTTCTGGATGGTAACATCTTCAATGTTGTTATATGTTCTATCCTATATGTTTTCAACTTCAACTGTTCTCCGTCAAGACTTAACAAACTCTCCCAAGATTTAATTTAAATTTATTTGCATTCGTTCTTTCCGCTGGTGAGCGGTTGTCAAGTAACGTCGACATGTCGTGATGCTGCACGGTTGTCGAAGGCGACTCGAATTTCAAACTGTTGATGAAGCGGAGCCAGTCTGAGTTGTGGTGTGGTGGTGTGGCTGTGTGTGTGTGTTTCAAACTTTTGTCTGCGTCCTGCGCCTTCTGGGAAAATGTCAGTCAGCGTGTCGTCATGACAACAGACTATAACAGAATTTTGTTTTTATTATTTTACACATTCAAACGTGTAATAATCACAATATCATAATATGTAATGATCGACAGGCGGGATTATGGATGGATTTTACACATGAATAAATATAAATCTCTGAATTTAACAGTAATTTCTACTTACACTAATTTTTTATTTTTCTATTTCAGAACAAAACGTTTGAGGGGTCGTAAGTAAAAAATATTCATAATACAACCGATCAAATATTTATCAGAGAAATAGCAAATCAATATAAATAAATATTATTTCAATGTTTTAAAACAGTTTTTATGATTTTTATAATTATATATAAAATATATAAAAACAAAGAAAGAAAATAGTTTGTTGTTGTTTTTTATTTTGGTGTCCATTTGTGTCAGTTATTTTTAAAAAAGTGAAATTTATTTGTTTACAGTTTAGATATTTATAACAAACGGTCACAGTAACGTTTAAACTGACCGTTTGATTTTACTAACTCGTGTGGGTGTGTGTGGTGTGTGTTGCAGGATTCGATGCTCTAGAACAACTCTGCTGTAGTGTAGTCAGTCTCCTCAGATGGCGCCTCAGGCTGTTTTCTGACCCTCTCAGTTTTATCTAATGAGACGCTTCAGTGCGAACAGGATTCAATCAGTGTGGGATGGTCGATCAAAGTGTGATGTCATCCAAGTGTGATGTGCTCAAAGGTTTGATCAGCTGAATCAAAAATAAAT
>NC_040027.1:7177111-7218841 GCF_000972845.2 Larimichthys crocea | reverse complement strand
GCGAGAGCATGGGGAGAGGCCGGAACCCCCCACCCCTCTGACCGACTTTCATTGATGAGCCAGTGTTTGTGTGTGTTGTGTGTGTGTGTGTGTTGTGTTGTGTGTGTGTTGTGTACACATCATATGCCATCCACACAGTATATTTCGAGCAGCAGACCGACCACTTGAAGTTTACCACACAAAGATGGAGGACGTGAGCTTCCTGTGTGTTTGTGTGTGTGTGTGTGTGTGTGTGTGTGCGTGCGTCACACTGAAAACAGACAAAGAAGAGACGGCCCTCCAGCTGCTGGTTGCTTCGGCTCGGGTTCTGATGACGCTTGTTAGCTTGTTTTGATCTCATGAACGTTTTTCTAACGTTCTTAAACGTTTGTTCGTCAGTTTGGAGTCGGGCATGATGACGTTGAGGATCATCGTTACGTGACGCGCGAAACAAAAAACCACAGAGACAGCCGGCTCAACGTTGGGATTACTTTAGTAAGCTTTTTCAGTACTCGAGTACTCAAGTTCAAAATATTATTCATCAGACAGAAGACGTTATCTGAAGCTCACACTGTGAGGACCTACATGAGAGTACTCGATACGTCCAAGTATCGAGTACTCCAGTCCAGTCTGGAGGTGTTTAGCCTAGCTTAGCAAAGACTTGAGTCTATGGGAACCGTAGCCAACAGCTGGAACATGCGGCGCCACCATGACCTCAGGCTGAGCGGGAGGATACGCTGCCATTCAACAACAAGTAGTTCCAGCATGAACATGTTACAGGCTAGCTCTTCCCCTCTGCCTGCCAGCCTTTATGCCTAAGCTAGCTAACCACGTCCAGCGATGTGGCTTCCAAACTGAATTCAATAATCGTCTCGTTAACATCCTCGTCTCACCTGGACACACGTAAACATGAGGTGTTGAACGCAGCACGTCTCAAAGGTGCAGTACAGTGAACGCAGCGCGTTATCAAAGGGTGCGCGACAGTGAACGCAGCACGTTTCAAAGGGTGCCGGACAGTGAACGCAGCGCGTTTCAAAGCCGGTGCGGACAGTGAACCGCGCGTTTCAAGGTCGGTGCGGCGACAGTGAACGCAGCGCGTTTCAAAGGGTCCGCGGACAGTGAACGCAGCACGTTCAAAGGGTGCAAGGAACGCGCAGTTAACGGGCGGACAGTGAACGCAGCACGTTTCAAAGGGTGCGGACAGTGAACGCCAGCACTTTCAAAGGGTGCAGGACAGTGAACGCAGCGCGTTTCAAAAGGTGCCGGACAGTGAACGCAGCCCGTTTCAAAGGGTGCAGGACAGTGAACCAAGCACGTCTCAAAGGGTGCGGACAGTGAACGCAGCACGTTCAAAGGGTGCGGACCAGTGAACATGAACCAGCACGTTTCAAAGGGTGCGGACAGTGACAACGCAGCGCCGTCGTTCAAAGCGGTGAACTGGACAGTGAACAGCCAGCACGTTTCAAACCGGTGTCCGACAGTGAACGCAGCCACGTCGTAACAACGCGTGCGCGACAGTGAACGCAAGCACGTTTTCAAAGGGCGAGACAGTGAACGCAGCGCGCTTTCAAAGGGTGCAGACAGTGAACCAGCACGTCAAAGGGTGCGCGAACAGTGAACGCAGCCTCGTCTCAAAGGGTGCGGACAGTGAACGCAGCACAGTTTCAAAGGTGCGGACAGTGAACGCAGCACGTTTCAAGGGGCAGACATGAACGCAGCACGTCTCAAAGGGTGCGGACAGTGAACGCAGCACACGTCTCAAAGGGTGCACGGACAGTGAACGCAGGCCCTCGTCTCCGTCCTGACCGAGGAGGTGGCAGAGCGAGTCAGCGTCATTCAGCACAATACAAAAAAAAACTCCATCTCCTCTAAGAGTGGTGTGTGGGAGAGAGAGAGAGTGTGTGTGTGTGTTGTGGTGGTGTGTCTGTGTGTGTGTTGTGTGTGTGTGTGTGTGTGTGTGTCTGTGTGTGTGTGGTGTGTTTTGTTTGGTGTGTGCTGTGTGTGGTGTGTGTGTGTTGCGTTGTGTTGCGTGTGTGTGTGTGTGTGTGTGTGTTGTGTGTGTGTTGTGTGTGCTGTTTTGTGTGTGTGTCTGCGTGTGTGTGTGTGTGTGTGTGTGTCTCTCTGTGTGTGTGTCTATAGCGTGTGTGTGTCTGTGGTGTGTGTGTGTGTGTGTGTGTGTCTGTGTGTGTTGTGTGTGTGTCTCTCTGTGTGTGTGTCTGCGTGTGTGTCTGTGTGTGTGTGTGTGTGTGTGTGTGTGTGTGTGTGTGTGTGTGTGTGTCTGTGTGTGTGTCTCTGTGTCTGTGTGTGTGTGTGTGGTCTGTGTGTGTGTCTTGTGTGTGTGTGTTGTTGTGTGTGTGTGTGTGTGTGTGTGTGTCTGTGTGTTGTCTCTGTGTGGTGTCTGGGTGTGTGTCTGGTGTGTGTTGTGTGTGTGTGTGTTCGTGTCTGTGTGTGTCTCTCTGTGTGTGTTGGTGTGTGTGTGTGTCGTGTCTGTGCTGTGTTGTGTGTGTGTGTGTGTGTGCTGTGTGTGTGTGTTGTGTGTGTGTGTTGCTGTGTGTTGTGTGTGTGGTTGTGTGTGTGTGTCTGTGTGTCTGTGTGTGTGTCTGTGTGTGTTGTGTGTGTGTGTGTGTGTGTGTGTGTGTGTGGATCTTCAGTTATGGATCATCTTTATTTCTTTGTTTTTTTTTTTTTTTTTTATTGTGTTTTTTTTTTTTTTTTTTTTTTTTTTTTTTTCTTTTTTTTTTTTTTTTTTTTTTATTCCCGAAAAGGTTTCACATTATACAAGTAACGGGAAAATATCTGCGTAAGCGCTGAAGGAAAGCCGGGGGGGGGGGGCGTAGAGGCCTCACGAGGAGGGAATAAGTCAGGAGAGAGATGGGAGAGTTATAAAAATAAGACAAAAAGAACTGAGGAAGGAATGTTTGACAAAATAGAAGAAGGAGGAAAGAGGAAGAGAGTGATGAGGACAACAGGAGACGAAGAATAAGAGGCGAGGAAGGGAGGAAGATAGGGCATGGGAGTTGGAAAAAGAAGAGAGGAAAACTGATTATGAAACATATTGTTCATTCAAACTGAACGTTCACGTTCATGTTTCCACAGACGGGAACGAAGACCAGAGGAAGACGAACCATAAAACGACAAAACAAACTGAAAGAAAAAAGAAAATAGAACCTAACTTCAAATGCAATAAAACTCGACCGTCGGTTCATAAAGCCCAGTCTGTGGGGACGTCACGGAGACGACGTCCAGTTAGACAGTCTGTGGGGACGTAACGGAGACTGCGTCCAGGTTTAGACGTCTGCGGGGACGTCACAGAGACTGCGTCAAGGTTTTAGACAGTCTGCCGGGACGTCACGGAAGACTGCGTCCAGGTTTTAGAGCAGTCTGCGGGGATGTCACGGAGACTGCGCCCAGGTTTTAGACATCTGTGGGGGACGTCACGGAGACTGGCCGTCCAGGTTTTAGACGTCCCTGCGGGGACGTCACGGAGAACAGCGTCCAGGTTTTAGCAGTCGGTGGGACGTCACGGGACTGCGTCCAGGTTTATAGACAGCCTGCGGGGACGTCACGAGACTAGTCCAGGTTTTAGAACAGTTCTGTGGGGACGTTCACAGGAACTACGCCCAGGTTTATAGACAAGTCTTGTGGGGACTCACACGGAACTCGTCCAGTGTTTGAGACAGCTGCGGGGACGCACTGATACTACGTCAGTTTGTAGACGTCATGTGGGACGTCACGAAGAGACTACTCCGGGTTTTAGACATCGCGAGGGACGTCCGAGAGACTACGTCAAGGGTTTTAGACAGTCTGGCGGGGACGTCACGAGATCTACGTCCGGGTTTTGACGAGTCTGCGGGACGTCACAAGACTACGTCCCAGGTTTTTAGACAGTTTTCTGCGGGGACGTCACGGAGTAACGCTACTCTGGGACGTCACAGAACTACTCAGTTAGACAGTCTGCGGAGGGGACGATTTGCTGTTTTTTTCAGTGTTTTTTGGGGAACGAGGGTCCGTTGAAATCCCAAATATCTACGCTCAGATAATAAACCTCATCTCACTCAGAGAGAGGAAACTTCAAATTCTGAGGACGGGGGATTGGCTAGGCAGCTGTGTGTGGGGTGTGTGTGTGTGTGTGTGTGGTGTGTTGTGTGGTGTGCGACTACAACAGAAGTGGAATGAGAGAGGAGTAGAACGAGGAAGGCAGTTGTGTAGTGAGAGGGAGGGCAGAGGAACAGTGGCCGTGGCAGAGCATGGGAGAGGCCGGAACGCCCCCCGCCTCGTGACCGACTTTCATGATGGAGCCAGTGTGTTGTGTGTGGGTGTTGTGTGGTGGTTGGTGTGTTGTGGTGTGTACAACATAATCAGGTCCCACAGTATTATTTTCGGACAGCAAGCCGACGACTTGAAGTTGTACACACAAAGATGGAGGACGTGAGCTTCCTTGATGGGATTGTTGTGGGTGTGTGTGTGTGGGTGGCGTGCACACTGAAAACAGACAAAGAAGAGACGAGCCTCCAGCTGCTGGTCTTGTTCGGCTCGGGTCTGGGAGCTTGTTAGCTTGTTAATGATCTCATGAAGTTTTTCGGGTCTAACGTTTCTGTTAAACGTTTGTTCTCGTCATTGTGGAGGCCGGGATGATGACGTGAGATCAATCGTTACGTGAGCGATAAACAAACAAACCACAGAGACAGCGCTCAACGTGGGATTACTTTAGTAAACTCAGTAACCGAGTACTCAAGTTCAAATATTATTCATCAGACACAAAACGTTATCTGAAGCTCCACATGTGGCAACACACATGAGATAACTCGATACGTGCCAAGTATCGAGGTACTCAAGGTCCAAGTCCTGAGGGTTTGAGCCTAGCTTAGCATAAGACGTGAAGTCTATGGAAACCGCTAGCCAACAGCTGAAATGGAACGGCGCACCATGACTCAGGCTGAGGCGGAGGGATAAACGCCTGCCATTGCAAGCAACAAGGAGTTCCAGCATGAACATGTTACAGGCTAGCTCTCCCCTCTGCTGCCAGCCCTTTATGCTAAGGCTAGCTACACGTCCGCGATGTGCTGATCCAAACTGAATTCATAATCGATCCTCGTTACATCCTCGTCGTCAACCTGGACACACGGTAAACAGTGAAGTGTTGAACGCAGCACGCTCAAAGGGTCAGACAGTGAACGCAGCGCGTTTCAAAGGTGGCGTCAGTGAACGCCAAAAGACACGTTTCAAAAGGGTTGCGGACAGGTAACGCAGCGCGTTACTCAAAGGGTGCGACAGTGACGCAGCGCGTTTCAAAGGGTGCGCTGCGGTCACAGTGAGGACGCAGCACGTTTTCAAAGGGTGCGGACCTGAGTGCGAGAACGCACGGCGGTTTCAAAGGGTGCGGACAGATGAACGGTGCGGAGCAGTGAACGCAGCGCGTTCAAAGGGTGCGGACAGTGAACGCGAGACAGCGGTTTCAAAGGGTGCGGACAGTGAACTCAGACGTTTCAAGGGTGCAGGACAGTGAATGCAGCGCGTTTCAAAGGTGCGGACATGAACGCAGCCGTTTCAAGAGGGTGCGGACACCACCGTTAGGGTCGACAGACGCAGCGCTTTCAAAAGGGTGCGGACATGACGTGGGACAGAACGCAGCACGTTTCAAAGGGTGCGACGTACGGTGACAGTGACGCAGCGCGTTTCAAAGGGTGCGGAACAGTGAACGCAGCGACGTTTCCAAAGGGTGCGGACAGTGAAGCGGCTTGTCAGGGTGCGAACAGTGAACGCACCGTTCAAAGGAGGCACGTGCGGGCGACGAGTGAACGCAGCACGTTTCAAAGTGCGTGACAGTGGAACGGTGGACGTGAACAGAAGCCAGCGTATTTTTTTTCAAAGTTTTGTTTTTTTCGGAAGTGAACCAAGCGCTGAAAGGGGGGAGGAACACGTTTAAAGGGGGACAGAAAGCAGAAGGGGGACAGAGAAGAGGACAAAAAAAGGTCAAAAGGGTGAGGTTTTTTTACATGTTTTTAACTGTTTTTCCAAGGCGTTCGCGGGCGTGACGTGATACGCAGCACGTTTCAAAGGGTGCGACAGTGAACGGTGCGACAGACCACGGTTTCAAAGAGTACAACGCATGAAACGGTGCGGACAGGGAACGCCAGCGCGTTTTCAAAAGGGCGGAAGTGAACGGTGGCGGAGCCATTAGAGGACCAGCAGGCACGTTTCAAAAGGGTGCGACAGGGAACGCAGCCGTTTCAGAAGGGTGGCGGACAGTGAACGGCAGGGTCGCAGGTGTAGTGACCCCGGAGATAGGGTGGGCGAGACAGTGAACGCGCAGCGTTTTCAAAGGGTGCGGACAGTGAACGCAGCGCTTTCAAAGGTGCGGACAGTGACGCAGCGCGTTTCAAAGGGTGCGGACAGGAACGCAGCACGGGTTCAAGGGTGCGGACATGGAACGGTGCTGACGAGTGAACCGCAGCGCAGTTTCATAAGGGTGGCGACGAGTGAACGGTGTGTGCGGGACAGGTGTGGATAACGTTCTAGCGCGTTGTCAAAGGGGATGGTGGCGGACAGTGGGAACGGTGCGGGACAGTGGAACGAGCGCGTTTCAAGGGTGGCTGGGACAGGTGGAACGCAGCCGTTGTCAAGAGGGTGCGGCAGTGAACGCAGCCGCGTTTCAAAGGGTGGCGGACAGTGAACGGTGGCGGACAGTGGACGCAAGCGCGTTTCAAAGGTGCGGACATGAAACGCAGCGACGTTTCAAAAGGGTGCGGACAAGGTGAGACCGAGGCGCGTTTGCAAAGGGTGGCGGCACAGTGCACGCAGCACGTGTTCAAGGGTGCGGGGAGGAGCTAAGTGTGATTACGGCAGGTCGCGTTTTCAAAGGGTTGCGGACAGTGAACGCAGGCAACGTTTGCAAAGGGTGCGGACAGTGACGGTGCGACAGTGAACGCAGCGCGTTTCAAAGGGTGCGGACAGTTGAACGGTGCGGAACAGGTGAAACGCAGCGCGTTCAAAAGGGTGCGGACAGTGAACGGTGCGGACAGTGAACGCAGCGCGTTTCAAAGGGTGCGGACAGTGAACGCAGCACGTTTCAAAGGGTGCGGACAGTGAACGCAGCGCGTTTCAAAGGGTGCGGACAGTGAACGGTGCGGACAGTGAACGCAGCGCGTTTCAAAGGGTGCGGACAGTGAAGCGCAGCGCAGGTTCAAAGGGTGGGCGGGGACAGCGCGGGACGGAGCGCCGGGGTGGTTCAGTAGTGGGGTTAAGCGGCCGCCTCGTGGTGGAAAGAGGCTACGGTCCTCGCTGCAGCGGCCACCGGTTCGAACTCCCGCATCGACGGCCAGTGGTGGGACGTGCGTGTCATTCCCCCTCGTGCTCTGCCCCCTGCATGGCCTTTGTCGCGTAACCTTTCCGGCGTGTTAGACCTATGTCGAGATAAGAAAGAGGCATAAAAGGCCAAAAAAATAACTTAAAAAAAAAAAAAAAAAAAAAAAAAAAGGGTGCGGACAGTGAACGCAGCGCGTTTCAAAGGGTGCGGACAGTGAACGGTGCGGACAGTGAACGCAGCGCGTTTCAAAGGGTGCCGGACAGTGAACGCAAGCACGTTTCAAAAGGGTGCGGACGTGGAACGGTGCGGACAGTGAACGGCAGCACGTTTCAAAGGGTGCGGAGAGTGGAACGGTGCGGACAGTGAACGCAGCACGTTTCAAAGGGTGCAGACAGTGAACGCAGCACGTTTCAAAGGGTGCGGACAGTGAACGCAGCACGTTTCAAAGGGTGCGGACAGTGAACGCAGCACGTTTCAAAGGGTGCGGACAGTGAACGGTGCGGACAGTGAACGCAGCACGTTTCAAAGGGTGCGGAGAGTGAACGGTGCGGACAGTGAACGCAGCACGTTTTCAGGTGCAGACAGTGAAACGCAGCACGTTTCAGAAAGGGTGCAGACAGGGTAACGCAGCACGTTTCAAAGGGTGCAGCAGTGACGCAGCACGTTGTCAAAGGGTGCGGACAGTGAACGCAGCACGTCTCAAAGGGTGCGGACAAGTGACGCAGCACGTCTCAATAGGGTGCGGAACAGTGACGCCAGCCTCTCTCCGTCCGTGACCGAGGAGGTGGACAGAGGCGAGTCAGCGTTCATCAACGCACAAATAACAAAAAAAACTCCATCTCCTCGAAGAGTGTGTGTGAGAGAGAGAGAGAGAGTGTGGGTGTTGTGTGTGTGGTGTGTGTGTGTGTGTGTGTGTGTGTCTGGGTGTGTGTGTGGTGTGTGTGTTGTGTGTGTGTGTGTCTGTGTGTGTGTGTGGGTGTGGGTGGCTGTGTGTGTGTGTGGTGGTGTGTGTGAGAGAGAGAGAGAAGTGTGTGTGTGTGTGTGTGTTGAGAGAGAGAGGGGGTGTGTGTGTGTGTGGTGTGGTGTGTGTGTCTGTGTGTGTGTTGTGTGTGTGTGTGTGTGGTCTGTGTGTGTGTTCCCTGTTGTGTTTGTGTGTGTTGTGTGTGTGTGTGTCTGTGGTGTGTGTGTGTGTCTGGTGTGTCTGTGTGTGTGTGTGGTATGTGTGTGTGTGTGTGTTGTTCCTGTGTGTGTGCGTGTGTGTGTGTGTGTATTGTGTGTGTGTGCGTGTGTGTGGATGTGATGTGTGTGTGTGTGTCTGCGTGTGTGTTGGGTGATCTGTGTGTGGTGGGTGTGTCTGGATGTGGGTGTCTGTGTGTGGGTGTGGTGTCCTCTCTGTGTGTGGTCCTGCGTGTGTGTCTGTGTGTGTGTGTGTGTGTGTGTGTGGTGTGTGTCTGTGTGTGTGGTCCCTCTCTGTGTGTGTGTCTGCTGTGTGTCTGTGTGTGTGTGTGTGTGTGTGTGTGTGTGTCTGTGTGTGTGGTCTCTCTGTGTTGTGTGGTCTGAGTGTGGTGGGTGTGTGTGTGTGTGTGTGGGTCGGGTGTCTGTGTGTGTGTGTGTCTGTGTCTGTGGTGTAGTGTGTGTGTGTGTGGTGTGTGTGTCTGTGTGTGGGTGGTGTGTGTGTCTCTTCAGTTTGTTAGAAAGTTTCACATTATACAGCTAACGAAAATATCTGGTAAGCGCGGAAGGGAAAGCAGCGGGGGGGGGGGGTCAGAGGGACACACACACAGAGAGACACACACACAGACACAGACACACACACACACACACACACACACACACACACACACAGACACACACGCAGACACACACACAGAGAGACACACACACAGACACACACACACACACACACACACACACACACAGACACACACGCAGACACACACACAGAGAGACACACACACAGACACACACACACACACACACACACACACACACACGAGTACAGTACAGCCGGAGTACAGACTGAGCCCACGACCGAGCACAGGCCCGAGGTACAGGGCACCTGAGCACAGACAGGACCTGCGGCACAGGACGAGTAAGTACAGACTGAGCACAGCAGGACTGAGCCAGGAACGAGGAGAGTACAGATGAGCACAGATCCGAAAGTTTACCGGGATAGACAGACCGAGCACAGATCCGAGTACAGGACCGAGCACCACCGGAGTACAGACCCTCGGAGTAGTACAGACCCGCCCGTCGATCCGAGACAGGACCGGAGTACAGACTGAGCCTACATACCGGCACCGACCAGAAGTACAGGACCGATTAAGAACCGAGTACAGCCGAGCACAGACGAGTCAGACCGAGTACAGACTGCAGCAAGACCGAGCACAGACCGAGCACAGACGAGCACAGGACTGAGCACAGACGAGCGCACGACCGGTACTTGACTGATCAGACCAGCACAACTCCGAGCCCAGACCGATGACGTACAGACTACACAGACTGGGGAGATGGCGATGCTCAGAGAATCAGTTATTATCAGGCTGGACCTTTTATCGATATATGGCCACGATAACGATCATAACGATCGATACGGGACACCAGAGTACTGTGGTGTTTAAAGGAGAAAGATAAACGTAGAAATAACAGGAGCACGACCAAATCAATTATAACACACACAACACACACACACACAACACACCCTTTCATACATATTATAGAGAATATGGAAAGTGAGCCATCAGCAGCGGCACCTCAGAGCTACAATAAATAAACATCAGAGTGCCGTCTGATTGGACGGAAATTAAACCACCCAATCATCAGGTACTTACCCAGTACTATTAGGTACTATGACAACACACTCTAATATCACTTACTCGTACTTCTGTGCCACTACCACAGTACAACTTCTAATCTAGAACTCTGTTCTAATAGTTTCTATATAACAGACATAATAGAAGTTCACAGAGTTCAAATAGTTTAAACACATTTCTAATACTTTCCAAACCGGGTTTAACAGAGTGGAACAGAGTTTCTTAACAATGTTCTAAGGGGTTCGAACAGGGTTTCTAAAATAAATTTCTAATAGTGTTTTCTAACAGTTCTAGGGGTTCTAACAGAGTTCTTAACAGAGTCGTAATATAAATTTCTAATGTGTTCTAAACAGAGTTCTAGAAATCTCTAATATGTCTAACAGAGTTCTAAGAGTTCTACCGTAGTTTCTAATAAATTTTACTAGTTTACTCAACCAGAGTTCTAAGAGTCTCTAACGAGTTCTAAAGGGGTTTTTCACAGAGTTCTAGGAGATCTAAACAGAGTTCCTAAATAAATTCTAATAGTTGTTCTAACAGCGTTCTAATGGAATTTCTACATAGTGTTCTAACAGATTTTCTAAGGTGGTTTCTAACAGAGTTTTACAGAGTTTTCCAAGTTCTAAGGGGTTCTCCCAGAGTTCTACAGCGTTCTTAAGATTTCTTAAGGGGTTCTAACGAGTTCTTCAGAGTTCTTACACTTCTTACAGGTTCTAATGGGTTCTAATCGAGTTCTACGAGTTCTAAAGAGTTCTACAGAGTTCTAACAGAGGGGTTTTACGGGTTTTCCAGATCACCATGGTGAACACTGAGGTAGGGTCAGCTTCAGGCTGGCACTCATCACTTCAAATCAAAAATGAACAAAAACTCTGAGGGTTCATGGCTCGGCTCAAGCAGGCTCCGGTTTGGCCGGTCGCCAACGCTGCTCTCACTCTCTGTTTGTTTAGTTCGGCTCGGTTGGTTCGCGACTTTTACAGAAGTTGATAGTTGGTGTCCTCTTTGTTTGTTGTTTGCGTCCTCCCCCCTTCTCTCCTCCTCCTCTTTTCCTTGTCCCGCGGATCCACATAACCCGGTTCAGCTCGGTCTGCCCCGGTTACAGCAGGGACGGCCGCGCGATACGCGTGCCGCCACGTGCCCTCCGTGCAGCTTCCAGCCCGCAGCGCTGCGTGAGTCCTGGGCAGGGGGCGCCGGACGGACGCTCAGAGGCGCTCGGAGTCGGTGCACCAGCCGCCGCCGCGGCTGCTTCGATTTATCGGCCGCGACACATGGCTCTCCTCCCCGCATGGACCCGTGTGGGCGCCCGCGCTGTGAGGGCCGAACACGTGAGTGAGAGGGGAGAAAACAAAGTAGTGCTGGTCGGTTGCAAGAAATGTGGAGCTGAAGGTCTGCAGCGGACCGAGCTGGGGGACCGACGGGACCGGCTCTTGAGACCCACCGCTGATTCCGATGATGTGATGATGTTAACACCTTGAAACACAGATATCTTTAAATTACAGCACTTTTAAAAATGATTGTGATTTTAACAAATGTTTAATAAAAACCAGCAAAGTAACGTGACGTCACACCTGGAGGGCCAAATCAATGTTTTTGTTAAAGTCTCATGAAGTCAAACTCTTGTTTGTATCTGTACACTGTCTCTGTTCCATCGTCCACAGTACTATGTACACCTGTCCTCTGTCCACTGTCTCTGTCCATCCATGGCACTGAATAACAGTGTCTCATGGGTTGTCATAAGTCCTGTTTTGATCCGGTACTGTGGTGGACTGTGAGTGCTACCAGGCCTCTGGGTTTCCGGGGCCTTCACTGATCCCCAAAAAATGAAACCAGAACCCAGAACTTATTCAGACTGGGTCAGATTTTATATTTTGCTGTCCTGTCCGACCTGCTCAGCTCTTCTGTTTCGTTGCTAATGCCCGTGTCCATACTTCTGCAGTATTTTGAGAATGTAACAACAAACGTAGGTGTAATGGATTACCTAATTATTACACTGTTACAAAGTTTGAACTTGTTGCTAAAGTGGACTGTTGACTCAAAAGTACTGCCGCTAGCTATTAGCTATGATTGAACCGGGAGTTCAATGTTGAGGGACTTTATCAGGTCCCGGAACGAGGAATGCTGAAGCAGAGCGTGGTCTACAAGACACGGGACGCTGGGCGAGAGGCAACTTGTACCGGCTCAGCAGCCTCTATGGGACCCCATGAATATTCTGGTTAACGCGAGGCTACGACAACAGTAATGAAGACGGATGAAGAAAGATCAGAATGTGTGATGACTTTAGTGTGTTGGTGGCAGCTGGGAATAAAGGCTGTGAAAAGCAGACGCCGGGGCTGGGCGACGCTGCTGGATAGTCGGTTGTTTATCAGCTGTGCTGGTCTGGTTTGGTTCTGGCGACTGGATGGGACTATTCAGGTATCCGCGCTGCTGGGGCGGACCTGGCTGAATTGGCTGTACATAATGTTGCCTTTAAATTACGGTTATCATCTTCCTGTGCCGCGGCCCGAAAACGCGGACAGGCCGCGATGAGAGATGGACGGCGTTTGTTGTTAAGTGTTATTTAAAGAGTCAGCTGAAGTCCTCAAGCAGAGACGTTCAGCGTCTCCCATCAGGGACTCTTCATTTTCCCAAATCTGATTAAATCATTTAGCGCGGCCTCCAGATTTGATCCAATTATCCTTGACACGTAATTTGTCTGTTTGCTTCTAATTAAACCTGCCGCTCGTGTTGACCCAGCTGATCTCTTTCTTCTGCAGGTTTTCAGCCTTCCATGGGCTGCGGCGCCGGGAAGCTGCGAGTCGTCTGCGTTTAATGACCAGAAGCTTTATTTAAAGAAGGACAGCCGGCGTGATTTAACAGACAAATCTGCGTTTCTTCGCTCAATCATTAGGGCCTCGGCTCTCACGTTATTAGTCGGCTCTAAACAATCGTCTCAGTCAATGAATGTCAAGACAAAAGACGGCATTAGATTACAGCAATTAAATTGGGCTTCGATATATCCAATCTGATGTG
Organism: Larimichthys crocea; assembly: GCF_000972845.2. Taxonomy (NCBI): domain Eukaryota; kingdom Metazoa; phylum Chordata; class Actinopteri; family Sciaenidae; genus Larimichthys; species Larimichthys crocea. The sequence continues at coordinate 7,205,740 of NC_040027.1, read as the reverse complement.
TAATCTGGGATAACTGGCTCACGAACGCGATGGATGGCCAGAGCTGGATTCACGCTGAGGCGCTGCCGAGCTAGACCATGAATGCTGCGCTTCACACTGTGGACAATACATCTGACATGACGTCAGTTGGAAGACTGAACGTTTGAACTCTCCCCGAGTTTTTCTGAGTCCTCTCTCTGAGGCTTCTCTTGAGTCCTCTCTCGAGTCTTCTCTGAGTCTTCTCTCTAGCTTCTCTGAGTCTCTCTTGCAGGTCTTCTCCACTGGATCTTTTCTGGTGTTTACTTCCTCATGTGATCAGATCAGTGGTAAGACGGTTCCCAACCCGTGGCCCCGCTGTGGTCACCAAGCTCACAGGGGCACGAGGCCTTATGATGGGATCGGTCTTCGGTCTGACCTGAATTGTTTCTTTTAAACCTAAACGTGGACAGGGGAAGACTCATGTTGAAGATGTTGAACTTCAGTCTCTATCAACGCCTTAACGATGGAAAGGAGGAGAAATGAGAGAAAACCTGCCTGTCAGAGGACCATGAAGTTTGTCTGATTGTTAGAAAGAATCAAAACTACACGAGAAAACTGTTTCTTTATTTTTTTTTTTTTTTTTTTTTTTTTTTAACAAGTCCCATGATGAAAACTGACAGGAATAACCTCTAACTTAACTTCCTGCCGTTCTTGAACCGAATATTAAATGAAAATATCAGAAATATGACCATTCGACATCAGCACGTCATCAATGACTGTGCACCCACTGGATCAGGTGTTATCAGCACATGATGACCCGCCGGTTATGTCACTTTAAATGCACAGATCTTATATTACCACACACACTTTGCTCAGTGATTGTTTTTTTTTATTTTTGATTTTCCGCTGATCAACTTTGATACATCCACTTTGATGACATCACCCCTTTGCTGACATCACACTTTGCTGACATCCTGTCCGCACTGACACGTCTCTTAAATAACCTGAGGGTCAGAAATCAGCCCTGAGCGCCATCTAGAGGAGGATGACTGACACTACAGCAGAGTGTTATAGAGCCTCGTAATCTTGCCATACACACACAACACACACACCACACAGTATGTCTCAATCAAACGTCAGTTAAACGTTACTGTGGACTTTTTAAATATTTAAAAAATGTTAAAAATAAATTCACTTTTTTAAATAACGGACCAAATGACACAAAATAAAAAAACAACAAACTAATTTTTCTTTTTCTGTTTTTATATTCTTTTATATACTTATATAAAATCATAAAAACTTTTTAAAACTGAAAATCTTTATTTGATTTGTGTTGCTATTTCCTGGATAAATTATTTATCGTGTTATTATTGAATCTTTTTACTACGACCTCAAAACATGTTTTTGTTCTGAAATAAGAAATAATAAAAATATTTACATTTGACGAAATATTTAATAATTCAGATTAATTAATTTATTCATTTTAAACATCAAATAATCCGCCTGAGTCGATCATACATTATGCGTATTGTGATTATTTCATCGTTTAATGTTTTAAATAATTAAATAAAAAAAATTCTTTAATCTGTCGATTATGACGACACGCTGACTGACTTTTTCCTAGAAGCCGCAGGCCGAGACAAAAAATGTTTTTGACACACACCCACACACACACCACAACTCGATGTGCTTCAGGCTTCATCAACAGTTTGAAATTCAGAGTTCAGACCTTCGAACACCTCAGCATCCCGACCTGTTCAGACGTTATATGACAACCGATCCCAGCGATAGCTAAACGAATGAAATTCAATTAATTAAAATCTGGGAGTTTAACGTCTTGACGGATGAAACAGTTTGAAAAACATTATATAACATATAACACAGAGAGTTCCTATCCAGCAAACAGCCGCCAATAGACGTAGCAGAATTCACAAAACTCAAACATGGACGTCCCCATGGAACGGCTGATTGTCGGCGGTTTGGGCTAAAATACTGCAGCCCACAAAAGGTGTGTGGTGTGTTGTTGTTGTTGTTGGTGTGGTGTGGTGGGGGATGGGGTCCACCGCTCCCACGAGCTGCTGCCAGGCCTGGAGATCAGCCACCAGTACCGGTGCCTGAAACCAAGACTCCACCAAGCTCGCCACAACCAGAGAGCCGAGAGTAAAAATAGCGAGATCGAGGAGAATAAGGTCAGGCGAAGGAGGGAGAGTTCTAAATAAGACAAGAGAAGAACTGATGCAGGGAAGTTGACAAAGAGAAGAAGAGGCCGAGGACTGAGAGTGCTGAGGGACACAGGAAGCCGAAGAAGATAAGCGAGAAGATGGAAGATGAGACCTGAAAAAGTAAAGAGCGGAACATGAGGATAAAACATATTGTGCAGGGCAAACTGAACGTTCACGTTCGGTTCACAGACGTGTTGAACGAAAGACCAGGGAAGACGACCATATCATTAAACGACAAAACAACTAACGAAAAAGAAAAGAAAACTAAACTTCCAATTCATAAAACTCGCCGTTATGTTCATAAACGCCCAGTCGTGGGGACGTCACGGAGACTACGTCCAGGTTTTAGGACATAGTGCGGGAATCACGCGGGACTACGTCCAGGTTTTAGTTAGACAGTCTGCTCGGGACGTCACGGTGAGGGACCTGGTCCGGTTTTAGAAGTCTTGCGGGACGTCAGTTGAGGGATACGTCAGGTTTTAGACAGTATGTGGGGACGTCATAGAGGGACTGGTCCCAGGTTAGAGTCTGAGGGACGCACGGGAGACTGCGTCCAGGTTTTAGACAGTCTGCCGGTGGGGATGTCACGGAACTGCGTCACGGTTTTTAGACAGTCTGCGGGGACGTCACGGCGACTGCGTCCAGGGGGTTTTAGACAGTCTGTGGGGACTCAGGAGGTACTGCCGTCCATGTTTTAGACTTTTTAGTCGTCTGTGGGGAGTCACGGGAGAATGCGTCCAGTTTTAGACATTCTGCGGGGGTGGACGTCACGAGAAACGGTCCGGTTTTAGACAGTTCTGCGGGGATTTTGCACGGAGGACTACGTCCATGTTTTTAGACCGTTCTGCGGGGACGGTCACAGCAGTACGTCCAGGTTTTGCAGTCTGCGGGCCCGTTGACCTTGTTTTCGTGTTTGGACGGGAGGTCCGTTTGAAAGTCCCAATCATATCATCGCTCAGATAATAAAACTTCATCTCACTCAGATGATAGGAACCTTCAAAACCTGACGGGATTGGGATTGGCTGGAGCGTGTGTGTGTGTGTGGTGTGTTGTGCTGTTGTGTGTGCGCTAAACAGAAGCAGAACGAGGATGAAAACAGTACGGCGTTGTGAGTAGGGGAAGGCAGAGGAACAGTATGGCCTGCAAGCATGGGGAGAGGGCCGGAACCCCCCCACCCTCTGACCGACTTTCTTGATGAGCCAGTGGTGTGTGTGTGTGGTGTGTGTTGTGTGTGTGTGGGTGTGTTGTTGTGTACACCCATATTGCCATCCCACAAGTATTATTGCGAGCAGCAGCCGACAAACTTGAAGTTACACACAAAGGATGGAGGACGTGAGCTTCCTTGTGGTGTGCGGTGTGTGTGTGTGTGTGTGTGGTGTGTGCTCACCTGAACAGACAAAGAGCGACGAGAATCTTTTTGCAGCTGCTGGTTCTGTTCGCTGGGTCTCTGATGACGTTGTTAGCTCCTTTTGTTTTGCTCTCCTGCGTTTTCTAACGGTTCTTTAAACGTTTGTTCCGTCAGTTTGAGTCGGATGATTACGTGGAGATCATGTTACTTGAAAAAAATGAACGCGTGATTGATTGATGATGAAACACAAACCCAGAGGACAGCCGGCTCAACGTGCTTTGGGATTACTTTAGTATGCGTACTCGAGAAGTACTCAAGTCAACTATTATTCATCCGACACGAAGACGTTATCTAAGCTCCACCTTGTGCAGAACTTACATGAGAGTACTCGATACGTCCAAGTACTCGAGTACTCACGCCAAGTCTGGAGGTGTTTTGCCAAGGCTTAGATAAAGACTTGACATTATGGAAACCGTAGCAACAGCTGGAATTCCGGCGCCCACAGACCCCTCAGCTTGGAGCGGAGGGATGGGATGTATACGTTTTGCCATTCACAACAAGTAGTTCCAGCGTGCACATGTTACAGGCTAGGCTCTTCCCCTCTGCTGCCAGCCTTTATGCTAAAGCTAAGCTAACCAGCCACGATGTGCGTTCCACAAACTGAATTCATATTAATGCTCCTCGTTAACATCCTCTTCACCTGGACACACGTAAACATTGAAGGTGTTGTTAACGCGCACGTCTCCAACGTGTGCAGACAGTTGACGCAGCGCCGTTTTTCAAAGGGTGCGGACCGTGAAACGCAGCACGTTTCACGGGTGCGGACATGAAACGCCAGCGCGTTCAAGGGTGCGGACAGTGAACGCAGGTTTTCAAATGGTGCGGACACGTAGGAATCAGCGCGCTTCAAAGGCGTGCGGAGGGACAGTGAAACGCGCAGTTTCAAAGTGTGCGACATTGACGCGCCCGTTTCAAAGGTGCGGACAGTGAAAGCAGCACGTTTCAACGGTGCGGACAGTGAAGCAGCACGTTTAAAGGGTGCAGACAGTGAACGCAGCGCGTTTCAAAGGGTGCGTCAGTGAACGCAGCGGTTTCAAAGGGTGCGGACAGTAACGCAGCACCGTCTCAAAGGGTGCGGACAGTGAACGCAGCGCGTTTCAAAGGTGCGGACATGAACGGTGCGGACAGGAACGCACCGTTTCAAAGGGTGCGGACGTGAACCGCAATGAACGCACGTCGGTTCAAAGGGTGCGGACTGAACGCAGCACGTTTCAACGGGTCAGACAGTGAACGCAGCGCGTGTCAAAGGGTTGCGGACAGTGAACGCAGCACGTTTCAAAGGGTGAGGACAGGTTCAGGGTCAGGTGAACGCAGCGCTTTACGGAAGGGTTGCAGGACAGTGAACGCAACGTCTTCAAAGGGTGCGGACGACGGGGCGACAGTGAACGCAGCACTTCGTCAAAGGGTTTGGGACAGTGAACGCAGCACGTTTCAAAGGGTGCGGACAGTGGAAAGCAGCCGTTTTCAAAGGTGTCGGAACAGTGAACGCAGCAGCGTTCAAGAGGGAGGCGGGGCGACATGTGAACGCAGCAGCGTTCAAAGGGTGCGGCAGTGAACGCAGCTCGTCTCCGTTCTGACCGAGGAGGCGGTGACAGACAGAGGAGAGAGCGTTCATAAACTTCACAAATAACAAAAAAAAACTAAATCTAACTAGAGTGTGGTGTGAGAGAGAGAGGAGAGAGAGTGTGTTTGTATGTGTGTGTGTGTGTGTATGTATGTTGTTGTGTGCTTGTGTGTGTGTGTGTGTCTGTGTGCGTGTGTGGTGTGTGTCTGTGTGTGCTGTGTGTTGTGTCTGTGTGTCGTCCTTGTGTGTGTCCAGCTCTTCTGTGTATGAGCTCTTGTGTGTGTGTCCCCTCGTGTGTGTTCTGTGTCGGCTGTGTTTGTCTGTGTGTGTCGCCTATATGTGTGTGCGTTATGCGGTGCTGTGGGGTGTGTTGTTGTGTCTATCTCTGTGTGTGGTGTCACTGCCGTGGTGTCTGCCGTTGTTTGTTGTGTGCTGTGTGTGTGTGGTATGTGGTTCCTGTGTGTTTGTATCTCGTGTGTTCCTGTGTTATGCGTGTTCTGTCTGGTTGGTGGTGTGTGTGTGTGTGTGTCTGTGTGTGCTGTCTGTTGTGTGTCGTCTGTGTGTGGTTGTTCTGTGATCTGTGCTGTGTGCCGTGTGTGTCGTGTGCTGTTCTCGTTGATGTGTCGTACCGTGTGGTGTCTTTTGTGGTGTGTGTGTGTTCCTTGTTTGTTTTTCGGTGTCTCTCGTGTGTTTGGTCTGCGTTTGTGCGGATCTGTTTGTGTGTTGGGCTGTTCGTGTGTATGTGTGTGGTTGCGTCGTGTGTTTTGGTCCTCTCATGTGTCTTGTTATGTGTGTGTGCTGTTTGTTGTTGTCTGTGTGTGTGTGGATTGCCTCCGTGTGTGTGTGTTGTTTGTGTCTGTTGTGTGTTGCTGTGTGGTGTGTGTGTCTGTGTGGTGTGTTCTGGTGTGCTTTGTCTGTGTGTCGTGTGGTGTGTTGTCTGTGTGTGTGTGTGTTGTAGCGCTGGTGTGGGGTATCTTTCATTATGGATCCATCTGAAGCAGAAGTTCACCCTTATACAAGCTAACGAAATCTGGTAAGCGCTGAGGGAAAGCAAGCCGGGGGGGGGGCCTGTCACTCCGAGGTCCAGCCCGACAAGAGACGCGCTCCCTTCAGATTCCTTTTCTCGTCTTAAAAACCACCCACAACACCAACACCACAAACCACCACACACACACACACACACCCTCGCTGTCATTCCGCACGTGCCCCGCAACCATGTTTCACCAGGACCAAACTGACTCCTGCCGGCGCCCTCCCAAAAACTTCATTCTCTTCTTGCGAGAAGCGTTCACTGTCCGCACCCTTTGAAACGTGCTGCGTTCACTGTCCGCACCCTTTGAAACGCGCTGCGTTCACTGTCCGCACCCTTTGAAACGCGCTGCGTTCAACACCTTCATGTTTACGTGTGTCCAGGTGAGACGAGGATGTTAACGAGGATCGATTATTGAATTCAGTTTGGACAGCACATCGCTGGACGTGGTTAGCTTAGCTTAGCATAAAGGCTGGCAGCAGAGGGGAAGAGCTAGCCTGTAACATGTTCATGCTGGAACTACTTGTTGTTGAATGGCAGCGTATCCCTCCGCTCAGCCTGAGGTCATGGTGGCGCCGACATGTTCCAGCTGTTGGCTAACGGTTTCCATAGACTTCAAGTCTTTATGCTAAGCTAGGCTAAACACCTCCAGACTTGGACTTGAGTACTCGAGTACTTGGACGTATCGAGTACTCTCATGTAGGTCTGCACATGTGGAGCTTCAGATAACGTCTTCGTGTCTGATGAATAATATTTGAACTTGAGTACTCGAGTACTGCGTTACTAAAGTAATCCCACGTTGAGCCGGCCGTCTCTGTGGTTTGTTTGTTTCATCGCGTCACGTTAACGATGATCTCACGTCATCATCCCGACTCCAAACTGACGGAACAAACGTTTAAAGAACGTTAGAAAAACGTTCATGAGATCAAAACAAGCTAACAAGCTCATCAGAACCCGAGCCGAACAGAACCAGCAGCTGGAGGCTCGTCTCTTCTTTGTCTGTTTTCAGTGTGACGCACACACACACACACACACACACACACACACACACACAGGAAGCTCACGTCCTCCATCTTTGTGTGTAAACTTCAAGTTGTCGGCTGCTGCTCGAAATAATACTGTGGGATGGCATATGTGTGTACACACACACACACACACACACACACACACACACACACTGGCTCATCAATGAAAGTCGGTCAGAGGGTGGGGGGGTTCCGGCCTCTCCCCATGCTCTGCCAGGCCATCTGTTCCTCCTGCCTCCCTCTCACTACACAACTGCCTTCCTGTTTCATCCTCTTCTTCTTCTGTTGTAGTGCGCACACACACACACACACACACACACACACACACACAGCTGCCAGCCAATCCCCCGTCAGAGTTTTGAAGTTTCCTATCATCTGAGTGAGATGAGTTTATTATCTGAGCGATGATATTTTGGGGACTTTCAAACGGACCCTCGTCCAAAAACACTGAAAAACAGCAAACGTCCCCACAGACTGTCTAAAACCTGGACGTAGTCTCCGTGACGTCCCCACAGACTGGGCGTTTATGAACCGACGGTCGAGTTTTATTGAATTTGAAGTTTAGTTTCTATTTTCTTTTTTCTTTCAGTTTGTTTTGTCGTTTTATGGTTCGTCTTCCTCTGGTCTTCGTTCACCGTCTGTGAACATGAACGTGAACGTTCAGTTTGAAATGAACAATATGTTTCATAATCATGTTTCTCTCTCTTCTTTTTCACTTCTCATTCTTCCTCTTCTCGCCTCTTATTCTTCGTCTCCTGTGTCCTCATCACTCTCTTCCTCTGTCCTCCTTCTTCTATTTTGTCAAACATTCCTTCATCAGTTCTTCTCTTGTCTTATTTTATAACTCTCCATCTCTCTCCTGACCTTATTCTCCTCCTCATCTCTCTATTTTTACTCTCTCTCTCTCTGGTTGTGCGAGCTTGGTGGAGTCTTGGTTTCAGGCCCGGTACTGTTGGCTGATCTCCAGCCTGGCAGCAGCTCAGTGGGAGCAGGTGGAGCCCCCATCCCCCACCACACACACACACACACACACACACACACACACACACTTTGTGGTGCTGCAGTATTTTTTAGCCCAAACTCGCCGACATCAGCCCGTCTCCATGGTGACGTCCATGTTGAGTTTTTGAATTTCTGCTCACGTCTGATTGGTCGGCTGTTTGCTGGATGTAACTCTTCATGTTGTTATAATGTTATATAAATGTTTTCAAACTGTTCATCCGTCAAGACTTTAAAAACTCCAGATTTTAATTTAAATTTCATTTCATTCGTTTCTTCACGCTGGTGAGCGGTTGTCATAGTAACGTCTGACATGTCGTGATGCTGACGGTGTCGAAGGTCTGACTCTGAATTTCAAACTGTTGATGAAGCTGAAGCACAGTCTGAGTGTGTGTGTGTGTGTGTGTGTGTGTGTGTGTGTGTGTGTCAAACTTTTGTCTCGTCCTGCGGCCTTCTGGGAAAATGTCAGTCAGCGTGTCGTCATGACGACAGATATAAAGAATTTTTTTATTTATTATTTAACACATTAAACGATGTAAATAAATCACAATACTCATGAATATTAATGATCGATCAGGCGGATTATTGATGTTTAAAATGATAAATAATTAAATCTGAATTTTAAATATTTCTTCAACTGTAATATTTTTATTATTTCTTATTTCAGAACAAAAACATGTTTGAGGTTGTAGTAAAAATATTCAATAATAACAACGATCAAATATTTATCCAGAGAAATATCAAATCAAATATAAATAAATATTTTCATGTTTTAAAACAGTTTTTATGATTTTATATAATTATATAAAATAATATAAAAACTGAAAAAGAAAAATTAGTTTGTTTGTTTTTTATTTTGTGTCATTTGTGTCCGTTATTTTAAAAAAGTGAATTTATTTTTACAGTTTTAATATTTAACAAACGTCACAGTAACGTTTAACTGACGTTTGATTTATACATACTGTGTGTGTGTGTGTGTGTGTGTGTGTTTGCAGGATGTCGATGCTCTATGAACACTCTGCTGTAGTGTCAGTCAGTCTCCTCTAGATGGCGCCTCAGGCTGCTTTTCTGACCCTTCAGTTTATTTAAAGAGACGCTTCAGTGCGAACATGATGTCATCAAAGTGTGATGTCATCAAAGTGTGATGTCATCAAAGTGTGATGTCATCAAAGTTGATCAGCTGAATCAAAAATAAAAAAAACAATCAGCTGATCAAAGTGTGTGTGTAATATAAAGATCTGTGCATTTAAAGTGACATCACACCTGCGTGTCATCATGTGACCTGATGAACACCTGATCCAGGTTTGTGGTCACAGTCATGTGACGCGCTGATGTCGAATGTTTCATATTTTCTGAATATTTCATTTAATATTCGGTTCAAGAACGGCAGGAAGTTAGTTAGAGTTATTTCCTGTCAGTATTTCATCATGGTGACTTGTTAAACCGTTTTCTACTTTTAGTTTTGATTCATTTCTAACAATCAGACAAACTTCATGTTCCTCTGACAGTCAGTGTTTCCTTCTCCTCCTCCTTTCACCTCTTTGAGGCTGTTGATCAGAGACTGAAGTTCAAGTCTTCGCTGAGTCCTCACCCTGTCACGTTTATTTAAAAAGAAACATTCAGGTCAGACCGATGCCCATCAGAAGGCCTCGTGACCCTCTGTGAAGCTTTGGTGACCCACAGCGGGGCCCACGGGTTGGGAACCATTCTTCCACTGATGCTGATCACATGATGAAGTTAAACACCAGAAAAGATCCAGTGGAAGAAGACTCAGAGAAGACTCAGAGAGAAGACTCTGAGAGAAGACTCTGAGAGAAGACTCAGAGAAGCCTCAGAGAGAAGACTCAGAGAAGACTCAGAGAGAAGACTCAGAGAGAAGACTCAGAGAGAAGACTCAGAGAGAAGACTCAGAAAAGACTCGGGGAGAAGTTCAAACAGTTCAGTGTCTTCCAAACTGACGTCAGGTCAGATGTTTGTCCACAGTGTGAGCGCAGCCTTCATGTCTGAGCTCAGCAGCTCCTCAGCGTGAATCAGCTCTGCCATCCATCGCGTCGTGAGCCAGTTATCCACGATTACACATCAAGATTATTGATCATATCGAAAGCCCAATTTAATTGCTGTAATCTAATTACCGTCTTTTGTCTTGACCTTCATTGCTGAGACGTTGTTTAGCCGACTAATAACGTGGAGCCGGGGCCTCAGATGTATTTGAGCGAAGTAAATCTGCAGATTGTCTTGTTAAATCACGCCGGCTGTCCTTCTATTAACATAAAAGCTTCTGTTCATTAACCTCAGACGACTCGCAGCTCCGCGCCGCCGGCCCCTGGAGGACTGAAAACCTGCAGAAGAAGAGATCAGCTGAGGTCAACACGAGCTGCAGGTTTATTTAGAACAAACAGACAAACTTCACGTTTCAGGATAATTGGATCAAATCTGGAGCTTAAATGAATTTAATGCAGATTTGAAATGAAGAGTCTGATGTGGAGACGCTGAACGTTCTGCTGCTGTGAGGACTTCAGCTGACTCTTTAAAATACACACTTAACAACAAACGCTTCGTCATCTCATCGCTGCCTGTCGGCGTTTTCGTGGCCCGGCACAGGAAGATGACTAACCGTATACTTAAAGCAACATTATGTAACAGCCAATCATCAGCCAGGTCCCCAGCAGCAGCTGATATCACTGACTAGTCCAGCAGCAGTCAGCCCAGAACCAGAACCAGAACCTACAGCAGCAGCTGATATCACTGCCTAGTCCAGCAGCAGTCAGCCCAGCTCGGCGTCTGTCTTTCAGCCTTTTATTTCACCAAGCTCTCACCAACCACTAAAAGTCAGTCCCACATTCTTCTTCTTCATCCTCTTCACTCTCTTCTCCTCTGCCATCATGTCCATAGAGGCTGCTGAGCCCGGTTACATTGCCCTCTCGCCCAGCTCCGGTTCTGGCATGACACCAGCTCTGCTCAGCATTCCTCGTTCCGGGCCTGATAACGTCCCTCAACCTTGAAGCTCCCGGTCCAATCATAGCTAACTGAGCTAACGGCAGCTACATTTGAGTCAACAGTCACTTTAGCAACAAGTCAAACTTTGTAAACAGTGTAATATTAGAGTAATCCATTACACTACTTTTGTGTTACTTTCTCCAAAATGACTGCAGAAGTTGGACCCGGCATTACAAACAGAAGAGCTGAGCAGTCGGACAGGAGCAGCAAATATATAAAATCTGACCCAGTCTGAATACAGTTCTGTGGTTCTGGTTCTGTTTGGTGATCAGTGAGGCCCGGACACAGAGGACTGTAGCAGCTCACAGTCACTCACAGACTGGATCAGACAGGAAGCTGATGAACCATGAAGACACTGTGTGTCAGTGCTGGATGGACAGAGGACAGGTGGACAGATGGACAGGTGGACAGAGGACAGGTGGACAGAGGACAGGTGGACAGAGGACAGGTGGACAGATGGACAGAGGACAGGTGGACAGAGACAAACAAAGTTTGACTTCATGGAGACTTTAACAAACATTGATTTGGCGCCTCAGTGTGTGACGTCACGTTACTTTGCTGGTTTTATTTAAACATTTTTAAATCACATCATTTTTAATTGCTGTAATTTAAAGATAGCTGTGTTCAGGTGTACCTCATCAGCATCATCGGTATCAGCTGCTGGGTCTGCAGCCCGGTCCCGCTCGGTCCCGCTCGGTCCGCTGCAGACCTTCAGCTCCACATTTCTGCACCGACAGCACTTTGTTTCTCCCTCTACACTCACGTGTTCGGCCCTCACAGCGCGGCGCCCACCACAGGTCCATGCGGGGAGGAGAGCCATGTGTCGCGGCCATAAATCAGCAGCAGCGGCTGGTGCACCGACTCCGCTCCGCCTCTGAGCGTCCCGTCCGGCCGCCTGCTGCAGGACGCACGCAGCGCTGCGGGGCTGGAGCTGCACGGAGCGGCACGGAGCGGCACGCTGATCGCTGCGGCTCTTCCCGTGCTGTACCGGGTCACGCCGAGCTGAACCGGGTTATGTGGATCCAGCGGGACAGGAAGAAGAGGAGGAGGAGAGAGAGGGGGGAGGGACGCAAACAAACAAACAAAGAGGACACCGAACTGATGCAACTTCTGTAAAGTCTGCGAACCGAACCGAGCCGAACTAACAAACAGAGAGTGAGAGCAGCTGGCGAACCGAGCCAAACCGAGCCGTGCTGAGCCGAGCCAGTGAACCCTCAGAGTGTTTTTCAGTTTTGATTTGAAGTGATGAGTCCAGCCTGAAGCTGCACACCTGAACTCAGTGTTCACCATGGTGAGTCTGGACCGTTAGAACCCCTCTGTTAGAACTCTGTAAGAACTCTGGTAGAACTCTGTAAGAACTCTATTAGAACCCCTTAGAACTCTGTAAGAACTCTGTAAGAACTCTGTTAGAACCCCTTAGAACTCTGTTAGAACACTATTAGAAATTCATTAGAACTCTGTTAGAACCCCCTAGACCTCTGTTAGAACTCTGTTAGAACTCTGTAAGAACTCTGTTAGAACCCCCTACACCTCTGTTAGAACTCTGTTAGAACTCTGTTAGAACCCCCTACACCTCTGTTAGAACTCTGTTAGAACCCTTAGAACTCTGTTAGAACTCTGTTAGAACCCCTTAGAACTCTGTTAGAACACTATTAGAAATTTATTAGAACTCTGTTAGAACTCTGTTAGAACACTATTAGAAATTTATTAAAACTCTGTTAGAACACTATTAGAAATTTATTAGAACTCTGTTAGAACACTATTAGAAATTTATTAGAACTCTGTTAGATCTCCTTAGAACTCTGTTAGAACTCCTTAGAACTCTGTTAGAACCCCTTAGAACTCTGTTAGAACACTATTAGAAATTTATTAGAACTCTGTTAGAACCCCTTAGAACTCTGTTAGAACTCTGTTAGAACTCTGTTAGAACCCTGTTGGAACATTATTAGAAATGTGTTCTAACTATTTGAACTCTGTTAGAACTTCATTAGTGTCTGTTATTAGAACTCTATTAGAACAGAGTTCTAGATTAGAAGTTGTACTGTGGTAGTTGCACAGAAGTAGTAGTAGTGATATTAGTAGTAGTGTTGTAATAGTACTCTAATAGTACTGTTGTAGTAGTACCTGATGATTGTGTTTTCCGTCCAATCAGACGCAGCTCTGATGTTTATTTATTGTAGCTCTGAGGTGGCAGCTGCTGATTGGCTCAGCTTCATATTCTCTATATGATGTATGAAATGTGTGTGTGTGTGTGTGTGTGTGTGTGTGTGTGTGTGTTCAGTTGATTGGTCGTGTCTGTTATTTCCTACGTTTATCTTTAGACTTTAAATCACCCACAGTCTCTGTGTGTCACTTATCGATCGTTATCGATCGTTATCGATTGGCCATATCGATAAACGTTCAGCTCTGATAATAATCCTGATATCTCTGATCATCTCCATCCTCCTCCAGTCTGTGCTCAGTCTGTACTCGGTCTGTGCTCGGTCTGTACTCGGTCTGTACTCGGTCTGTGCTCGGTCTGTACTCGGTCTGTGCTCGGTCTGTACTCGGTCTGTACTCGGTCTGTGCTCGGTCTGTACTCGGTCTGTGCTCGGTCTGTGCTCGGTCTGTACTCGGTCTGTACTCGGTCTGTGCTCGGTCTGTACTCGGTCTGTGCTCGGTCTGTGCTCGGTCTGTACTCGGTCTGTGCTCGGTCTGTACTCGGTCTGTGCTCGGTCTGTGCTCGGTCTGTACTCGGTCTGTGCTCGGTCTGTACTCGGTCTGTACTCGGTCTGTGCTCGGTCTGTACTCGGTCTGTGCTCGGTCTGTACTCGGTCTGTACTCGGTCTGTGCTCGGTCTGTACTCGGTCTGTGCTCGGTCTGTACTCGGTCTGTACTCGGTCTGTGCTCGGTCTGTACTCGGTCTGTGCTCGGTCTGTGCTCGGTCTGTACTCGGTCTGTACTCGGTCTGTGCTCGGTCTGTACTCGGTCTGTGCTCGGTCTGTACTCGGTCTGTACTCGGTCTGTGCTCGGTCTGTGCTCGGTCTGTACTCGGTCTGTACTCGGTCTGTGCTCGGTCTGTGCTCGGTCTGTACTCGGTCTGTGCTCGGTCTGTGCTCGGTCTGTACTCGGTCTGTACTCGGTCTGTGCTCGGTCTGTGCTCGGTCTGTACTCGGTCTGTGCTCGGTCTGTGCTCGGTCTGTACTCGGTCTGTGCTCGGTCTGTGCTCGGTCTGTGCTCGGTCTGTACTCGGTCTGTGCTCGGTCTGTGCTCGGTCTGTACTCGGTCTGTACTCGGTCTGTGCTCGGTCTGTGCTCGGTCTGTACTCGGTCTGTGCTCGGTCTGTGCTCGGTCTGTACTCGGTCTGTGCTCGGTCTGTGCTCGGTCTGTACTCGGTCTGTGCTCGGTCTGTGCTCGGTCTGTACTCGGTCTGTGCTCGGTCTGTGCTCGGTCTGTACTCGGTCTGTACTCGGTCTGTGCTCGGTCTGTGCTCGGTCTGTACTCGGTCTGTACTCGGTCTGTGCTCGGTCTGTGCTCGGTCTGTACTCGGTCTGTACTCGGTCTGTGCTCGGTCTGTGCTCGGTCTGTACTCGGTCTGTACTCAGTCTGTGCTCAGTCCTGTCTGTACTCGGTCTGTACTCGGTCTGTGCTCGGTCTGTGCTCGGTCTGTACTCGGTCTGTACTCGGTCTGTGCTCGGTCTGTACTCGGTCTGTACTCGGTCTGTGCTCGGTCTGTGCTCGGTCTGTGCTCGGTCTGTACTCGGTCTGTACTCGGTCTGTGCTCGGTCTGTGCTCGGTCTGTGCTCGGTCTGTGCTCGGTCTGTGCTCGGTCTGTACTCAGTCTGTACTCGGTCTGTGCTCAGTCCTGTCTGTGCTCAGTCTGTGCTCGGTCTGTGCTCAGTCCTGTCTGTGCTCGGTCTGTGCTCGGTCCTGTCTGTGCTCGGTCTGTGCTCGGTCCTGTCTGTGCTCTCTCTGTCAGTTATTAGTCTGTTTGTTTTCGTTGGTGTAATGTTCAGTCAGTTTATTGCTGCAGGACTCTGAGTGTGTGTTGGTGATCTGCAGTGACGTCCGTGTGACTGACTTTCTAATGGTCGCGGTGTTTCTGTCTCTGGTGTGTTCAGAGCGTGCTCAGTTCGCTCTCCTTTGACGGACACTTCTTTGTGATATTTGTACCTCCTGTCATGTTTATAATATTCATACAGTGTGTGTGTATAGAGTTTCAGTGTGTGTGTGTGTCCCTGTGGTGATTTATGCATCTGTTTGTGGACTTTGATCTCCTTGTATCATCTTTAATGGTCGTATAGGGACACACAGAGTGTCTGTGGTTTATGGAGGCTTTGCTGAGTTTTATGGTAACTTGTATGGAATCTCTGCAGACTAATATTCCTCTTATGTTCCTGTAAAGGCGTTTATAGTGTCTGTGCGGCTCAGGTGTGACTTTATGAATCTTTGTAGTGTTTTAAAGTAACAAACATCCTGTCATATCTCTGTGGAAGCGCTCATCATATAAACATCTTCTGCACGCTCCGACCTGTTTGCTGTGTTTGGTTCTGGTTCTGCTGGTGCTCCTCTGCTGTGTTCCTGCAGATGGTGTGGATGGGATGTAGGGGGCGCTGTTCACTGGCTCCATTCAGCTCAACATGAGCTTAAACACCTGCAGTGAGCGGTGCAGCCTCGCTGTGATCGGACTCACCTGCAGCATACCTTACAGAGAAGAACGTGAACCTTTGACCCTCCTGATGTGAGGAAAACTTTACCAACAGTAAAATATTATAAATCATAATGTGACATCATGCTGAGAGGGATGATGTCATCACATATCATCAGACGTCATAAAGTAATAAGTCAGGAGGTCACGTGCTCCAGGTTTATATAAGACAGCTGATTGGCAACATCACAACATGATCTCACTCATATTATATAAGTGTGTGTGTGTTGTATGTGTTGTGTGTGTGTGTGTGAGAGCCTTCACCTGTGGCTGTATTTATTAAAAGTTATAATAATAATAATAATAATAATTAAAAATTAGAATTAATTAAAGAGTACGCAGATCCTAAATCAGAGACACATTTGGCGGTTTCTGCTGGTTCGAGGTGGTGGACTGGACCGGATCGAGGCTGAGGGGGGAGTCGAGCTGCAGAGCTGCACCGCCGGGCACGAGAGGCGGTGAGCCGACCGGGCAGCGACAAAACTTGCAGAAACTGCAGAAACACGCGGGACTCTGGTGGAGAGATCCCCGGGAGGAGAAGCTCAGTCCCCGGGAAGAGAAGCTCAGTCCCCGGGAGGAGAAGCAGAGTCCCCGGGAGGAGAAGCAGAGTCCCCGGGAGGAGAAGCAGAGTCCCCGCTGTCTGCTGTCGGAGGACTCGTTCTTCTTCTTCAATGTGAAACTGTAGAAACACACACACACTGAGTCCGTGAAGTTTTTATGAACGCGGGAAAACATTTCTGATCGATACCGATCAATGAGCCCTCAGTCTGATCACTTTCAGGCGGGATCCCGGAGCGCACACACACACACACACGTGCACGTGCACAGCGGCATCACTGGGTTGTACTTGTGAAAGTGCGCGCGGCGGATCGATGCTCCCTCTGTGATCGATCAGAGCGTGTGATCAGTCCGAGCTCTGCAGGGTCAGTGCGCACTGTCCGCGGCCACACACACCGACACAGGCCGAGCGGAGCTCCGGAGCGGAGAGCAGCAGACAGGAGGAGGAGGAGGAGGAGGAGGCGCTCCTTCCTCTGCGTCCGGGACACACACCGACTCCTCTCTCTCTCCCCCTCTCCTCCTCCCCCCTCCCTCCCTCTCTCTCTCTCTCTCCCCCTACTCCTCCTCCCCCCTCCCGCCCTCTCTCTCTCTCTCTCTCCCTCCTCCTCCTCCCCCCTCCCTCCCTTCTCATCTCTCTCTCTCCCCCTCCCTCCCCCTCCCTCCCTCTCTCTCCTCTCTCCCCCTCTCCTCTCCCCCCTCCCTCCCTCTCTCTCTCTCTCTCTCCCTCTTCTCTCTCTCTCCTCCCCCCTCCTCTCTCTCCTCTCCCCTCTCTCCCCCCCCTCCAATCTCTCTCTCTCCCCCTCTCCTCCCCCCTCCCTTTCTCTCTCTCTATCTCTCTCCCTCCCTCCCTCTCTCTCTCCTTTACCGTCTCCTCCTGTTGGAGATAAATTAACGGAAAGCAGCTGTCGGTTGTTTCAGAGGCGAGGCGGCCGTCTGGCAGCTCAGGGATCCCGTCTTGCCTTGTTTTCTTGCCCCGTGGTCAGCTCTCTTTTCCCGGGACTCCGCCGACAGCGCTGCCGCTGCTGCTGCTGCTGCACCGCGCCCTCCGTCCCGAACACCGAGGAGCCGCACCGCCGCACGCCGGCCACAGCGCCCCGCAGGACGGATAGACATGTTGCCGAGGTCCGCCGGTCGCCGCTCTCCGGAGCTTTGAAATGCACTTTCGGGACGTTTTGGAGCTTTGCACCGTCCGCCACCAGCACCGGCCGCTCTCGCCTCACCGTCCAGCACCGACAGCACCCCGGGCTGCCCTGTGATTTTCTGCGTAGTTGTAACGGGACTTTCTCTTGTTGCTGGAGATGTTCTTCGGGTCTGGGCTCAAAGTTGTGCGCTCCCCGGCGGAGGGCCTCTAACAGGTCCGGACAGTACATGTAACCCGAGGCGGGGTCAAAGTTCAGCCCTGGTTGGAAATGTGAAAGCGAAGGGGGCAAAAGGAGGAGGCTGATCTGCCCCTCTCTCTCCTTTCTGTTCTCTCCTTCACACACACACACACACACACACACACACACACACACACACACCTCGGACAGATATGTATTCTCCACTATGTCTGACACAGGTGAGTGTTTCAAACTTTTTCACGTGTGTTAACGCTGTGTGTCCCTCTGGGCTGCCGTCCCCGGTGTGCTCGGTTCCCGGTCCCGGTGCTCGGTGTGGTCCGCGCGCTCCGCCGCAGCTCCTCTTCACACTTGAACTCCTTCCTCCTCCCCGCAGCACATGGCGGACTCCTCCAAACTTCTTTCATTCTCTCACTCTAAATCCTCCTCCTGCTTTTTCTGCTCACGCGTTTTATTTGCGGGAACTTTTCCTGCGCAGTCTGCGTGTTTTTCAGCGGGTTTGTGCGCAGCGTGGAGCCGCTGTGAGTGTGTGTGTGTCCGGCTGTTCCTCTGCCTGAAGCCGCGCTCAGGCTGCCGCTGCCCGGCCGAACCCGCCCGGCCGAACCCGCCCGGCCGAACCCGCCCGCAGCTTTTTGTTTTTTATTTTTTGAGGTTCTCTGTAGGTTCTCTGTAGGTTCTCTGTAGGTTCTCTGTTAGTTTCCGTTTTTAAGTTTGAAGCTGTAATTTGCGCAAAATGTGGATGATGCGTAAAGTGTCTCAGCTGTTTATTTCTGTTTTTATGACAACAGAACTTTCAGACTGTGGCTGCACACACACACACACACACACACACACACACACACACACACACACACACAGTTAGGTTGAAGCTGCTGACACGTGTTTGTGCAGATATGAGTGAGTTTGTGGATCTGACGCAGGATCAGTGCAAACAGGCAGCAGGATGATGATGAGGATGATGAAGGTGGTTCTGGTGTCAGTCCTGGTTCTGGTTCTGGTTCTGGTGGTGTTGAGCTCTGCGGTCTGGCTCCTGGTCTGTCCTCAGTGGTTTCTCGTGGAGGCCTCAGCTCGGCCTGACGCTGATCTCAGATCTGTGAAATAAATCAAATGTTTGTGAGGTGACACAGCAGAAAATATGAGCTGACACCTGCAGACCACAGACGCATCACTGCTCGTTTATTTACAGCTTCAAGTGGAAATTCAGATAAAAACATTTTGCATTTTTATTCATTAAATTTATCTTTAAAAAATAATAATTCCTGTCTGCAGTGAGGCGTTCAGGGTCAGAGGTTAAAATAGGACTGAACAGCTTCTTTTTTTTGGGGTGTGACCTCGTTCAGATTTTGTAAAATTAATCACAGCTCATCAAAACAATAATAATTTAAAACAGCACAAATATTTAAATATGAAGACGTTTATTCATCCAACAATTATTTAAAATTCATTTTATTCAACAGTTCACATTTAATTTAAATGATTTCTTTATTATATTTGGATCACACACTGATGTTTGGACCGGTGTGTGTTCATCGATCCTGGCTGTGAATATTCTGTAATAATCTGCAGCTCGGCAGCTTTTTGCTGATTTCTGCTGCAGCTTCGTCGTCGAACACTTCAGAGCTTCAGTCTGAGCTGACGAGTTCACTGCTCGCTCCTCGTTATTCTTTTTACTTTCATTTAATTTGTTCCTTTTTATTTATTTCTGAAATTTGTGACGTTTGAATTGAAGCATGTGTTTATGAGCTGCTCACATGAAATCCACATGTGTTCATCTTTAAACAAAAAGAACGGTCTGTACCAAAGTCTGTATTTTAACCGTCATCCTGAAGCTCAGATTTAATCATTGATAAATATATTTTAAGTTAATATTGCCCTAAAATTTAATCAACATCTGATTCATTCAGAAACCCTGGTAAAGGTTCAACATGAAGTGTTTTAAAAACACAAATCATCAGTTTAAAAATCAGATTCACAGAAAACGTTTGAGCGCTTCGTCTCTCAGCCAGCAGGTGGCGCCGACACACGAAGAAACCGTAATCAGACTTTTTAAAGACGAACTTCTCGATCGCAGCGTTTTGAACCTGGCTGCTCTCAGACGTTTCCGTTTGTGTCGCAGATGATTTTTCTGACTCGAGGTGATTTTATTGATTTTTAGAGAAAAGTCACAGCCGCAGCTCGACGGGAAGAAACGGCGTGAAAAATATAAAATAATAATAAAAGAGAAAGAAATAGAAGAAGAGACAGGAGAGGGTCTCCATCACTAATAAATCTAAAGTTTAATTTTTATATTTCAACGTCATAGGAAAGTTTTGGAGGTCCAGAAAAGTCTGAGCGTCTTGAGCTCGTGACGATCCTTCATCATCAGCGTCTTCGCTCCGTGTTTCAGATTCAGCTGAAGCGTTGAGACGTTTCGTGAGATGTTCTGCAGGGTTTGGGTCTGCTGGGTCCTGGTTCTCAGATGTTGAAATTACTTCTTGTTTGCTCTCTTCTCAATGTGTTTTGTCGTGGAGGCTGCCGTCCTCCTCCTCCTCCTCCTCCTCCTCCTCCTCCATCACCGCTCGTTAACGCCGGGCCTCGGCGGCTCAGTCGGGCCTCGGCGGCGAGCCACTGAGCCCGAGTGACACGCCGATAATTCCCTCAGTGTGTCGGTGTGGGTGTCAATAGACGGGGGAGGCAGGGAGGCAGGGAGGATTAGCATTATTGCTCCTCTAAATGACTGTTATTCAGGGGGTTGTTGTTACAGGCCGCTTATTTGGAGCCCATTACATCTGTCACCAAGGTGCAGAGGGGGAACGTGTAAGCCTCGGCCCGCCTCTCAGGCTCCCCTCGCAGGTTTAGAAACGCCGATTTCCTCAGAGAGAAAATGCTGAAAGAAAGAATGACCCCAAAAAGAGAAGGAAGAAAGAACCCCGGGGAGCCGCGTCTCACGTCCGCCTCAAACCTCTTCACCGCGTTTAACCAGGCGCGTTTTATTCAGCAGCAGAGCTGGTTTCTGCCACGGAGATGAGATGATTTCACCTGTTTGTAATAAAAAAAGACACGTTCTGTTCATCCATGAGTGCAAATAAATTCCAGAAACAGACGACAAGCTCTGGGAACATGTCGGATTATCTCAGAGCCACTGGCTGAATTTCTGGAAACAGAAACATGTTTCTGAGGCCAGATGTGAAAATAAATGAGTCGTTCATGACGGTGAAAAAAAACAAAACATCATCTTTGTGTCGCAGAAGCTGAAAAATCATTTCATGATTTCTCCTAAAAGAATCTTTCCTTTATTTTTTTATTGATTTATTTCAACAGATTTAGAGAAAATCCCTGAAACTAGTTTAATAATTTGATAATCGAACTAGAGAATCTGACTTTTATAGATGGATTATTACTGAAGAGTCTGTTCTATTATTTTAATTTCCTAAAATAATCCTTTTTAAATCAGCCCATTTTAATAATTCTTTGAATCTGTATTTTCTGTTTTTTTGATATTTAAATTAATTTTAATTTAAAACATTTATGATGTGAGTGAAGAGGCTGAATTTACTGAAGCAGCTTTTTATTTAGAATTTGAACAAATCAAAAATCTACAAATGTTTCCGTATAAATCAGCTCGTGTCAATAGTTTTTCTTGAATCAACTTGTCGACGCAGAAACAGAAACAGGATTATTTAGTTTCACATCTCAGAAAACATTCCTGAGTGGAGGGAAGCTGAGAACAAGAGGGATTATCTCACCCCGCTGGCAGAAAACCTTTTTTAAGGCCGAATCTGAGACCAAGTGACTCGTTAAGTGGGATTCTGTTCGCGGCCGACAGACAGAGTGTGAAAAGGCGGCAGAGGAAACACGGCGGCGGAGGACGGCGTGAAGCGGGTCAGGAAGCTGAAGCGCTGCACTGGGCTGTGAGGAATGTTGGTATGTGGCTCCAACGAACATCCAGAGCCGCCGAGCTGCAGATCCACTGTGGAATGTGTGTGTGTGTGTGTGTGTGTGTGTGTGTGTGTGTGTGTGTGTGTGTGTGTGGAGACGAGGCTGAACACATCATCCGTCCAGCAGCCGCTCGTCGTCCTAATAACTGCCTGAGGACACGCAGAAACAGAAACACATCTCACTCCGAACAGAAAGCACAAATAACAAAAGGCGGCGGCGTTCTCGCCGTCCTGGAGTGAGATTTCAGATTTCAGAGCTGCAGGTTGGCTGCGGAGCGGCTGGAGGCGCTTTTGGAGACAAACCCGTTCGCCTGGACCGTCTCCAAGAAGAAACAATGTGCTGTATTCAGACCCTTGACAAGGGAGGGTGAACAATGTTATATAAAAAAAGCATTGCAGCTGGCGCTCTAATGCACAGCCTGTAGATATAGTTTCCTCTTTAGTGTGAGAGCTCCGAGCTGGAGGTTTAATCTCACTGAGGAGATTCCACATAAAGATTTTCTGACAACACAGCTGCAGAAAAAAAAAACCTCAACTTCCTGTATTTAAGAAAAATATTTAACCCCGGAGCTCCAGTCCAATGTGAGAGGTTGTCAGAATGTGTAAAGTCAGATGAACCAGGTGATATTTTATATTTTCTCTTCCTCTGTACCAAAACATCAGCGTGGATTCATCCACCGCTGGAAATAGTCCCCAACAAAGGCCCCACCGCCTCCTGATCCAGAAACATGAAGCAACAACCAGCGAGCTCAGAGACAGGAAGTCAGTGCACAGACGCACAAACACGTCGAGGGTTCAACATTTAACTTTCAAACTTTCCAGCCCGTCAGAGAAATATCGTACAGAACCAAGGACAAGAGGAGGTTTTATTCTCTTCAAATTAACCAATCAGAATCCAGGATCCGACAAAGCCGAGTGATAAACATTATACAATCCAACAACCCTCTGAAACATTTTTGAACTTATTTTAGCTCAATTGTAAATGCACGATTCTGATTGGTCGCTGAAAGTCAGTAAACAATAAATAACTGACCAAACAAAATCACAGACTGTTCCTTTAAATGTTTTTATTTAAAAAGCACAACCCGACTTGTTTCAAAGGTTTTTATTAAATATATAATAATATACTGATTTGAAGTGTTGGTCGTGATGTCACAGTGATGTCAAATATACAAATGTGACATCATCAGTTTGATATTCAACATGACGACGAAACAAACAAAATAAACGATGACGGAGAAAAATCAAGTTTTTATTTTTTCACGTTCTTTTATTAAAAAATGTTTTTTATTGAGACGAACTGAAAAAATATTTAAAGTTTTCCAGACGAAGGTTTAAAATGTGTGTGTGTGTGTGAGTGTGTGTGTGTGTGTGTCCACATGCCACAGTCGGAGGCATTTGCACGTATCAAGATGTGTGTGAGCCTCTTTGATCTATGAATAGTCGAGTGTGTTTTTTTTTCAATACGTGGCTCAGGAGGAGGAGGAGACGAGGAGGAGGAGGAGGAGGGCCTCCAGCCTCCCCCTCGTCTCCCCCTCGTCTCCCCCTCCATCGCGGCCCGCTCAGTAACCCTCGGAGGGTTTTATCCAAATAAGAAATGTTCCATGAAGATGTTTTCTGTCCGTCTGTTCTCGGGCTGTTTGTCTTCTTCTCGTCTGTGTTTGGACAGACAAACTGAAACGACACGTCTCACCGAGTGTCGCGGCAGAAACAAACCTGAAAACAAAACACTAAATATTTCTGTGTTTTCACGTCCAGCACAAATCTGTCCGAGCCAAAGGAAGACAGAGAGAAAGTCTTAAACATAAAATCACGTATGAAACAAAAGGAATGAAGGTCACATGATCTTAAATCTGTCAGATCCTCTGGACGACATGTTTTCATATTAATCAGAGAGAAACAGTCAAACTGAACTCAGCCAATCACAGACGGCCGATGTGTTCGTCCGGTCAGCTGACCGCGGCGCGTTCTGACTGATGCAGCGTCATCAGACTTTTCTGTCACTTCCTGTTTAACGTTCCAATCATTTCATTCGTTCCGTTTCCTCGTGATTTGTTTTCATCGTGTCACGTGTTTCCTTCACCCTCTCGTCTCTAACGTGGTCACTTCCTGTCCGGCCCGTCTGGACCTGGTTGGTTTTGGTGGTTTTGGTGGACCCGAGCCTAAACTGGGTCTAATCCACGACATGCCGTCTGAACACGTTCCCTCTTTAATCACTGAGCCGCTCGCGTCAGCCAGAAGCCCCATAATGCACCTTTAATCCTCCACATGAGACATCTGAGCGCGTGCAAGGAAGCCGGCGGCGTGTTGCTGTTCGTGGCTGCTGATTGGTCGCTTGTTTGTTCGGTGTGATTTTGGTCGGTTGGTGTGTTTTCTCACGGCTGGCAAAGACCACCACAGACCACCACAGACCATTACAGATCACCACAGAGCACCACAGACCATTACAGACCATTACAGACCATTACAGATCACCACAGACCACCACAGACCATTACAGACCATTACAGATCACCACAGACCACCACAGACCATTACAGATCACCACAGACCACCACAGACCATTACAGACCATTACAGACCATACAA
This sequence comes from Larimichthys crocea, assembly GCF_000972845.2. Taxonomy (NCBI): domain Eukaryota; kingdom Metazoa; phylum Chordata; class Actinopteri; family Sciaenidae; genus Larimichthys; species Larimichthys crocea. Next base: position 7,181,449 of record NC_040027.1, on the reverse strand, counting down.
TAGACCATCACCCAGGACCACTTACAGGACCAGCACCAGACCAGTCCGTCATCAGTTGATTATTGATTACTAGAAATGAAAAGTTTGTCTTCCTTCCTTCCTCCTGTATTTGCTACTTTTCTTGGTTTCCTTCTTTTTTATTTTATTGCTTTCTTCCTTTCTTAACTCCTTCTGTGCATCCTTGATTCTTTTTCTTCTTCTTTGCGTTCTAAACTTCCTGTTTCCCGTTTTCTTTGTAATTTCTCTTTTTTGTTCCCTTTGTTTTGCTTTTATGCTTCCTACCATTTCCTTGCGTCCTTTTTATCCTTCTCTCAGAACCTCCAGTTTTTTTTCTTCAGAAATGTGTAAAACTGAAAATGATTGTTGTTAAAACGAGTTTAAGGTCTGAACTTTGTTCACGACTTTAAAATCTTGAAATGTTTGAATGTTTCAACCGTCTGTTGTCTCGATCTGTCTGCGATCACGTGAGTTCGATTGTCTGACTACATGATGTCGACCTGTCTGTGATTCACATGATGTCGACCTGTCTGTGATCACGTGATGTCGATCTGTTTCTGCGATCAACGTGATGTTCGATCTGTCTGCGATCACATTGATGTCGACCTGTCTGCGATCAAGTGATGTCGGACCGTTCTGCGATACGTGATGTTCGATCTGTCTGCGATCACGTGATGTTCGATCTGTCCGATCTGTCCGATCTGTCTGCGATCACGTGATGTCGACCTGTCTGCGATCACGTGATGTCGATCTGTCTGCGATCACGTGATGTTCGATCTGTCTGCGATCACGTGATGTTCGATCTGTACCGATCTGTCGATCTGGTTCTAGCGATCACGTGATGTGTCCGATCTGTCTGTCGATTCAACATGATGTCGACTGTTGTGATCCATGATGTCGATCCTGCGATCTGTGTCTCACGCTGATGTCGACTGTCTGCGATCACTGTGTTGTCGGATCTGTCTGCGATCACGTGATGTCGATCCTGTCTCGCGATTCAAGTGATGTCGATCTGTCCGATCTGTCTGCGATCACGTGATGTCGACCTGTCTGCGATCACGTGATGTCGATCTGTCTGCGATCACGTGATGTCGATCTGTCTGCGATCACGTGATGTCGATCTGTCTGCGATCACGTGATGTTCGATCTGTCCGATCTGTCTGCGATCACGTGATGTTTAAAACCTTGTGGTGTCTCGTCGTTGTCTCCCCTCTCACCCGTCTCTCCTCTTCCTCCCTCAGGATGAATTCCATCCTTTCATCGAAGCCCTGCTGCCCCACGTCCGGGCCTTCGCCTACACATGGTTCAACCTGCAGGCCCGCAAGAGGAAGTACTTCAAGAAGCACGAGAAGCGCATGTCCAAGGAGGAGGAGCGCGCCGTGAAGGACGAGCTGCTCGGCGAGAAGCCCGAGGTCAAACAGAAGTGGGCGTCGCGCCTCCTCGCCAAACTGCGCAAAGACATCCGGCCCGAGTTCAGGGAGGACTTTGTGCTGACGGTGACGGGGAAGAAGGCGCCGTGCTGCGTGCTGTCCAACCCCGACCAGAAGGGCAAGATGAGGAGGATCGACTGCCTGCGCCAGGCGGACAAAGTGTGGAGGCTGGACCTGGTCATGGTGATTTTATTCAAAGGGATTCCCCTCGAAAGTACTGACGGGGAGAGGCTGGTAAAGTCTCCTCAGTGTTCGAACCCCACCCTGTGCGTGCAGCCGCATCACATTGGAGTTTCAGTCAAGGAGCTGGATCTGTACCTGGCCTACTTCGTCCACGCAGGTGAGTCCGAGTGTCCTCTTCACGTGTGTGTGTGAGTGTGTGTGACGTGATGCTGAGCAGCGCTGTGTGTGAACATGTGAAGCTTGTTTGTGACGCTCTGCTGACGTCTGATGACGTTCAAGAAAAACATTCAAGTTTCTGTTTGAGTTTGTGACTCGATGAGTCGTAGCATGTTTCTATGACATCACACACGGCTGACGTCATCACGTCACGTCTCAGTGTCTCGACGCCCAAAAAACATGGAAGATAAAACGTTACGTTAGCGTTAGCTTAGCTCTGTGTTTTCTCTCGGCTGTTGTCTCAGCTCTCAGGAGGATTGTGGGTAAATTTAGTGCGGGCTTGTTATTTCTGTCGTCAGGTGACGTTTACAACTTTACAAGAATCAACGTCTGAACTTCATGAACTTCGACTCAGCCTGTTTTTCTGTCACTTTGAGGATGATCCACCTTCCTCTCACTCGAGCACGTTATCTGCTGCAGACAGCCGTCGTCTCATCAGCGGTCAGTAAAGCAGAGCTCCTCACGCCGGCTGCCCTCTGCGAGCACGGTGGCGGTGGTGGCGGTGGCGGTTTGGGTGTTTTCGGGTGAAGCTGGCACAAATTCAGGACGATTAAGAAAAAAACCCACAATTATCTAGCGGAGTGATTGCTCAGCACGTCTCCTGATTCCACGGGAAAATAATTTGGCTGGTTGGAATATTTGTGCGTGCAGCAGCGAGCGGTGGCGGCGGCGGCCGAGGCATGTGGAGGAGACGTTTGGCAGACGCTTTAGAGAAACTTGGCTCGGAGCTCCGTCTAAGTTTGTTGGAGTTTTCTTGACAAAAGGAGGACAGCTTCCAGATAGTCGGGTAAAATTATCTCCGGGGTTCACTCTCAGATTCCTTCAGCAGCCGTCCGGGAATCGTTTTCATATCGTCTCCGTCTGCGCTCGAGTCAACAACAAGAACAAAACAATGAAAAGTTTTCAGATCCAATTTTCTTGAATTTCAGCAGCTGTTCTGGAGCTTTCAGTCGCATCACATGATCATCAATCAAAGTCCCTCCGCTGATGAAGATCATGTGGTTTGAGTAAAAGCTCCAGAACTGATGTCATGAGAAGTTTAATTCCACGTTTTTAAGGTTTTCCGTCACGTGTCCCGGCGTGAAGCGCTGAAGTGTCGCTGCGAGCCGTCAGCAGACACAAACTCTCTCTCCGTCCCGAGCCTTGATTACAATCATTTCCTGTGGCAGACTGAAGCCTCTCTGAGCCCGAAGACTGCCGCCTTTCTCCTGCTCTGCGTCCACGCCGTGTCTCGGGCCTCGTGTGTGTTTTCACTGTGCGGTCGCAGTAATCAGCTGTGCAGGTTCACACTGAGCTCCCTTCAGTCCGGTGTTGGAGACTGAAACGCCTCCGATGCTGCTGCTGGTTTGTGGTTTTACCCGAGGCGGGGCTCAGTCCAGGGTCTTTTAGCCAAACGCTGGAAACCCTCAGTGAGCTTTCTGTCTGAATAAACTGGTTTCTCGATGCTTGTCATCGTCTGCAGCAGAAACACAGACGGGGATCATTTGTGGCGAACACAGTGGCAATTCGTGAAGACGTGTTTATGTTTTCATTTTCTCTTTGGCTAAATTTAGGTTTCATATTTGAACAACTTCTGCCACCCAGACCCAGAGAGTGCCGAAGCCTTTGGCTCGGACTTGGCAGACTTTGTCTCTTTTGAATGAGGTGAGAGGGAGACGGCTTCCCTCCTCCCTCCTTCCTCCCTCCTTCCTCCCCCTCCTGGTCTGGATTCAGGTTTCAGGTTTCTTCCTGCCTCTTATTTAAGGCAGCGGAGCTTTTCTGGAGTGGCGGCGTTGATTAAAAGCCTCGTGAAGGCAGACTGACCTCAGGACTGGCAGGGCCGGAGGCGGGGTCTGTCAGGGCGGCCTGAGTCGGTAATTAAATTCATCCCCATACCACTGACTCAGAGAGGGGGAGGAGGAGCAGCAGGAGGAGCAGCGGGAGGAGGAGCAGGAGGGTTGCCAGTAGAAACCGCAGTGTATCACCAACCATTTATTATTTAATCCTGAGAGTTCAGCAGCACAAACTGAAATCACAGATTTAAAGGTGGAAATCATCAAATTAAAACTTTCCCCTGCAGACGAGATGAGTTTCAAATTAAGAAACAAACTGAAGTTTCTCTGTGTGAACAAACACCGAACTGAGGACCAGGACACATGGGGATCCAAGACTGGTCTCTGATCTTTGGTCTTTAGTCTCTGGTCTCAGGTCTCAGGTCTTTAGTCTCTGGTCTCAGGTCTTTAGTCTCTGGTCTCTGGTCTTTAGTCTTTGGTCTCTGGTCTCAGGTCTTTAGTCTCTGGTCTTTAGTCTTTAGTCTCTGGTCTTTAGTCTTTAGTCTCTGGTCTTTAGTCTTTGGTCTCTGGTCTCAGGTCTTTAGTCTCTGGTCTTTAGTCTTTAGTCTCTGGTCTTTAGTCTCTGGTCTTTAGTCTTTAGTCTCTGGTCTTTAGTCTCTGGTCTTTAGTCTTTAGTCTCTAGTCTTTAGTCTCTGGTCTTTAGTCTTTAGTCTCTGGTCTTTAGTCTCTGGTCTTTAGTC
>NC_040027.1:7164611-7169611 GCF_000972845.2 Larimichthys crocea | reverse complement strand
ACCACAGTGCCCTGAAGCAAGGCAGTCCTCCCCCCTCCCTCCCCCGTGTCCCCCTCCCTCCCTGGAGGACAAACAAACAGGACTCTGATGATAAGAGCATAGATTGTCCCGCTGACGGACGGCCGGGGTTTCCAAAGGATGACAGCAGGGGTCGACCGCTCGATGGCCACACACACACACACACACACACACACACACACACACAACACACACCCCCGGGCGCCTACCCCTCCGCCTCCCCTCCTCCCCCTCTATAACCGCTCTGCGGCTTTCCTGCAATTAAATTCAGCGCTGTCCATTAGAGATAGAGTGAGCTGGACTGCTGACTCAACACAGGTACGCAGCTCCCGCCGTAATGGCTCGCCCACAGCTCGAGGCCCGAGCAATTCATTTGGCCGGCCCCGTTTTACACATCCCTGGGTCACCGCAGGCTTTCAAGGGTGCAGAGAGAGGGGAGGAGGGGGGAGGAGAGGGGAGGAGGGGGGAGGAGGGAGGGAGGGGTGGGGCTAAGCTAATACCGTCGAAACGCTTATTCTGGGCGGACACTCGGCGAGGCTGTGTCCTCTAAAATGTACTGACGTGCTCTTTCTATAGGCTCGCTCGCCCACTCTCTCTTCCCTCCACTGCAGGGCTGGAACCTGTTCACTTCCTGTCTACTCATCCCGACCCGGACCGGACCGGGACCGGTACTTTCCAGAACACCTTCGTGTTTCAACAAGTTCTGAAACAGAAGATTGAATGTCTCTGATCAGACGTCTGTGGCCCGGGCTCGGTTGGTTCTGTTTGTTGAGGGTTCGGTTTCTGGTTGGTTCGGTATGTTTGGTTCGGTCCGTGGTTACAGCTTTGAACACGAGTTCACCGCTTTGCTCAAAGGGCACTGCAGCAGGAACAGAACAGTGACAGAACCAGACCGACCCCGCGAGCAGCTGTGAACGTTTGTTTTTGGTTTATGAAGCGTTTGATCAGATTCCTCCAATCACGTCACAGCGTTGAACACAGTCTGGACAATAAACCGGAGTGTCCTGCTCAGACCAGTGGACTCCACGAGGTGATTCACCTGGAATCAACAGGATCTGAAGCATTTCCATTGAATCTGCAGCTCCGTGCTCTCCCGTCATCCCTGCTGTAACTTCACACCTCCCTCCCCCCCTGCCTCCCCCCCTGCCTCCCCCGGGGTGGTTCAGGCCCGTATGCAAGACGCAGCAAGTACTATTTAGGAAGTGACAGCTAATAAACAATGAAGAATTTACGTGAGCGCTGCAGGACGGACCGACAGGAGGACGGATAGAGGGGAGGAGGAGAGGAGCTGCTGACTGGACGGTCTGATGAGGAGAGTTATATTCATCTGCAAACTCCGAGTCCATCGTCGCCGTCACACAGCTCCAACACTTTATTACAGACAGCGGGTCACGGACCGCAAACTGTTAAACCATCATCGAGCGAGAATCACGAGCTGGTCAATGAAAAATATTCCTAATGTCACTGCCTAGTCCAGCAGCAGTCAGCCCAGAACCAGAACCAGACCCAGCAGCAGCTGATCTCACTGCCTAGTCCAGCAGCAGTCAGTCCAGCTCGGCGTCTGTCTTTCAGCCTTTTATTTCACCAAGCTCTCACCAACCACTAAAAGTCAGTCCCACATTTACTCTTGTCCGGCGGCTTCTTGCTCGCTCACTCTCTCCTTTTCTCTTCTTAGCTTCCTCCGTCAGCGTCCTCTTCACTCTCTGCTCCTCTGCCATCATGTACAGCTAACAGACTGAGCTAACATGAGCTAACAGCAGCTGCTTCACTGTCTATCAGGCAGAAACATGTTTATAATAACCTGTGAAGAATCAGCCAATCAGAGAGCTTCACGTTGGAATTCAGCTTCCCATGGTGGCTGAGGCTCATGGGTAATGTAGTTCAGGATGACCTGAGTTCAGTTTTTTTTTTTGGGGGGGGTTCCCAAGCTGCCTCCTCTTCCTCATCTTCCTGCTCCTCCTCCTCTTCCTCCTCTTCCTCCTCCTTCATCCTCAGCGTCCTGCATTATGTGGCCTAGAACAAGGAGAGCTCCTTCACCCCCATCCTCACCCCCATCCTCACCCCCACAAACAAGAAATTAGAAAAAACAACAACAACATCATCTCATCGCCTCCTCCTCCTCCTCCTCCTCCTCCTCCTCCTCCTCATTAGCATGTCAATCGCTGCTCAGCCTCTCTGCTCCCTCCATTGCCCAGTGAGGAGGGGGTCACCTTCATCACAGAAGCAGGAGAGGATGGAGGGAACAAGGAAATAAGAGGGAGGATGACTGGAGGAGGGCTAGTGAGAGGAAGGAAGATGGACGTAGGAGTGAACTCAGAGTAAAGATGATGGAGGAACGTGAGATGGAGTGAGGAGAAAAATGAGTTTAGGCGTGAAGGAGAAATTAGGAAAGGAGAGAAGGAAGCAAGGAGTGAAGTGCAGAAGCAGAGGAGTGCAGCTGCCTCCTCATTCCCACACTCTGTCTTCCTCCAGGCTGGTTTGTTCTGGTCCAGACTTCATTCACTTTTCGCCTAATTAACATCTCATCTGCATAACTTGTTGCTGCCCCCCCCCTCCCCTCCCCTCTCTGAAACAATGGCGGACAGAGCGAGCCGAGCGTTAATCCAGCGAGCCTCTGTGCTGCAGATAAAAGCGATCTGTGCTGTCCAACCACTCGCCTTTCTCCTCGCCAATTAAAACTCCTCCCGGCGGCGGCGGCAGCATCGTCGGAGCTCTCAGACGCTCCCGGGGTCACGCCATCGTGTGTGTGAACGATGCTTCGCGCCGTGACCTCAGTTTCACTTTTTATTTTCCCGCTCTGAAGATGTTTACCTGCAGTTTGTGGAGCTTCCTCTAAAGATCCGGAAGGTTCTGGAGGATCTCCGAGGACTCGCAGGTCGTGTGAATCTGCAGAAAATAAGAGCGGGAAAAGCTCTTTGTTTTCCTCGCTCTAATCCTCCTGTTGATGTTTGAACGCGGCGGCGTGAACGTGTCGGTTCTGTTTCTGAGCTGGTGGAAGGTGAGCGGAGGGTCGGCAGAGGAGGAGGCGCTGAGGAGGAGGTGTTCCAGGATCTCCTGGAGATGTGAACCAGATGTTGGAGCACCGGGGTCTGGTTGGCGAGCTGTCACAACCTGCATACGGCACACACACACACACACACACACACACAGGCATGACCACATATCCCGACCAGCTTCAAGGTCAACGCCCCAGCTCCCTCCGCCCACACACACACACACACACACACACACACACACACACACACACACACTGGTGTGCAGCTCACAGCTGTCTGACACACACCTTTAATAAACGCTGCAGACGGGGAGTCCGGAAACATTTCTGCTCCTGATGAAACCAGCCGACCCGGTCTGAGCTGACCCGGTCTGAGCTGACCCGGTCTGAGCTGACCCGAGCAGCAGATAAAGCAACATTACACTGAACAACAGATAATCAACACGAGCTCCACTGACGAGTTAACAGATTATAATTTGTCTGTTTTTCAAACCGGGTGGTTTCTACGGTAACAGCCAAGCAGCAACCTCCGTGTCTGTGAAGTGAAGCTTCAAAACCTGCAGTTCCTCTAACGTCCACCTGAGTCTGGCTCCAGAAGTGAGTCAGTCTCCATAAGTCCCCATGTCCAAATGTCCAACTTCACAGCAGAAATAAACATGTTTACAGCCTGGTACAAAAAACAGTTTTGGTCTCTGTAGCTAATTTCCCCGTTCATGACAACTGTACTGAGGGTGAATTTATATACAACTCACCTGTTCACATTATATTAAGGCTTAAAGTTATGCAGGGTTAAGAGCGGGGACGCTTTGACTGACAGGTGGGTGTCTACTTATTTAAGTCATTCAGCCCGCCTCAGGCTGCTGTGTCCAATCAGCTGCTGTGTTGTGTTTAAGTGTCACTGTGAAGAATGTGTTGTTGAATCTGATTGGTGCTTTGCTAAGTAATCAGCCATGTTAGAAAGTGATCGAGCTAAACCCAGCAGAACCAGCAGAACCAGCAGAACCAGCAGAACCAGCAGAACCAGGACCTGAGACGTTGTGTAGAGTTGGCACTCGGTGTTTCCTCCTGCAGAAGCTCCAGGCTGCAGCTCTCTTTATGTTTTATGTATATTCAACGTTTCCTGACTCGCTGAAGCCTCTGCAGAGGCAGAGCAGCAGCTGGTTGTCGATGACAGATAAGATGCAGCGGCGCCACTGCACGCGCTCAGATCGTCCCGGCCTGTACGCCGAGTCCTGAACGTGGTTTAAACGTTAGAGGACGAAGAGCGAGCGGCTCCTCGTTTTTTATTCTCAACTCTTTCATTTTTTTCAAACTTTCTAACTCCCTCCCTCCTCCCTCCCTCTTCTCCTCTCCCCTCTGGGGTGATTCAGCATTCAGGGGAGAGAGGAGTTGTTGTGGCCGAGGGGGAGCAGGAGGAGGCGAGGGGGGAGTCCAGAAGAGAGAAAGTGATATTTCTATTTTGTGGGCTGGTCCTGCGCCGGGCTGAGCTGAAATGACAGGCTTAGAGGTGTATTATTACCCCTGTAGCCTCCTCCTCCTCCTCCTTCTTCTCCTCCCTCCATCCCTCCCTCTGCAGTGTGGGGGGAGGAGAGGGGAGGAGGGAGGAGGATAATTTGTGTGGCTGTAGCTGAGCTGCTCTCTCCTGACCTGAGGAATAACTCACAGCGGCGGCCTCAGTTTGTTTTCTGGTGCGTGAGGAGAAACTCCTCTTTTACTGCCTGGTTATTATCCTCCTCCTCCTCCTCCTCCTCCCTTCACCTCCTTTACTCCTCTCTTCTTGTGTTTTCTCTCCTCTCTTATTTGTTTCCCTTTTTATCATCTCCTGTCTTGTTTCCTTGTCTCCTCTCCTCCTCTCCTCTCCTCTTTCCTCCCCTCCTCTCCTCTCTCCTCCTCTCTCCTCTCCTCCTCTCCTCTCTCCTCCTCTCCTCTCCTCTTTCCTCCCCTCCTCTCCTCTCCTCTCTCCTCTCCTCCTCTCCTCTCCTCTTTT
>NC_040027.1:7164412-7164601 GCF_000972845.2 Larimichthys crocea | reverse complement strand
TCTCCTCCTCTCCTCTCCTCTCTCCTCCCCTCCTCTCCTCTCCTCTCTCCTCTCCTCCTCTCCTCTCCTCTTTCCTCCCTTCCTCTCCTCTCCTCTCTCCTCTCCTCCTCTCCTCTCCCCTCTCCTCCTCTCCTCTCCTCTCCTCTCTCCTCCTCTCCTATCCTTGTCTCCTCTCCTCTTTTCTCCTCT
>NC_040027.1:7151000-7163133 GCF_000972845.2 Larimichthys crocea | reverse complement strand
ACAGCTGTACTCGAGTATTTGTTCTGATTACATGACCAGTTACATTGCTTCGGTTCCCCAGTGGTCCAGCTAACAGACTGAGCTAACATGAGCTAACAGCAGCTAACAGACTGAGCTAACATGAGCTAACAGCAGCTAACAGACTGAGCTAACAGCAGCTAACAGACTGAGCTAACATGAGCTAACAGCAGCTAACAGACTGAGCTAACATGAGCTAACAGCAGCTACAGCTGTCAGCAGGTTACTTCACTGTCCATCATAAACTCTGTAAATCACAGAGAGTTGAGGCGGAGCAGCCGGAGGACATCAGAGGGAAAACCAGAAAACATTTCCTCCATAAAATATGATCCAGTTTCACCAGAATCAGTGAAATAGTTGCTGCTGTGTGTGTGTGTGTGTGTGTGTGTGTGTGTGTGTGTGTGTGTGTGACTTTAACGTGTCTGATAAGTTTGGTCTTTAAGTTCTGGTTCTGGTTGTTTTAACGTTCTGCGTGCAGCGGCTGATTAACCTGATCAGCTGACGGCGGCGTGTTGAGTGTCGGGTGAGGAGCTCACACGTGTTGAACACGTGTACATGTTGTGTCTCAGGTGACAGCGGCTCAGGAAGCTGAAGGTCGGAGGTCTGAGCCCGGACGGCCCACAGGTAAATGTTTTGTCTGTGAGGAAGCAGATCAGCTGTCTCTGACCTCTGACCTCTGTTTGTTGTGTTTTTCTGGAGTGAGACTCTCCAGGTGATCCGATTAAAACATCAGACTTGTCTCTGATTTGATCTGCATCAATGATCCACCTTTAGAGTGTGATGGTCTCTGCTTCCCGCCTCTCTGCTGCTCAAACCTGATTAATCCTCCACATTGTTTGTCCCTCCATCTCGTCGTCGTTCCACTTGGCCAAATGCAATTGAGCCGTATTTTTACAGATTGCCTCGTTGTAAATAAGTTAATTGGGCTCATTAAGCATCCTGAGAGCAGCGCTGTGTGTGGAGGACGCTCGCTCAGGCAGAGAGCAGGAGGAGAAGAAAGAGGAATAAAGAGGAGGAAACAGACAGAGGAGGAGGTCGTGACCTTGGTGAGACGACACCTGACAGGTGTTAATATCCGTTTATTACTTCTTGGATCTGATTTTTGCCTCTTGACCCGTCAGACGTATTATTATATCCAAACTGATAAAAACCTCGGACAGAAACTTTCTCTACATTATATCTTATGTTTGTCTTCTGCTGAACATTATTGTTCATGTTGACCTGAAGATTCATTTTAACAATTAACTTAAAATACAGAAGGTTAATCAAATCTACAGAAAATCTCATTATTTAAATACAGAAGTCATGAAATGATTTTTCAAACAGTATACTGACATACAAGTAAACATGTCATAAAAACATGTCAGTGAACATGTTATAAAACATTTAGTAAACATGTCATAAACATGTCATAAAACATGTTAGTAAACATGTTAGTAAACATGTCATAAAACATGTTAGTAAACACGACATAAAACATGTTAGTAAACACGACATAAAACATGTTAGTAAACATGACATAAAACATGTTAGTAAACATGTTTGGCACATGTCATAAACATGTTAGTAAACATGTTTGGGAACATGTCATAAACATGTCATAAAACATGTTAGTAAACATGTCAGTAAACATGTCAGTGAACATGTTAGTAAACATGTTAGTGAACATGTCATAAAACATGTTAGTGAACATGACATAAAACATGTTAGTAAACATGTCAGTAAACATGACATAAAACATGTTAGTAAACATGTTTGGGAACATGTCATAAACATGTTAGTAAACATGTTTGGGAACATGTCATAAAACATGTTAGTAAACATGTCAGTAAACATGTCAGTGAACATGTTAGTAAACATGTAAAAACATGTTAGTGAACATGACATAAAACATGTTAGTAAACATGTTAGTAAACATGACATAAAACATTTAGTAAACATGTAAGTGAACATGTTAGTAAACATGTCAGTGAACATGTCAGTGAACATGTTAGTAAACATGTTAGTAAACATGTTAGTAAACATGACATAAACCATTTAGTGAACATGTAAGTGAACATGTTAGTAAACATGTCAGTGAACATGTCAGTAAACATGTCAGTGAACATGTTAGTAAACATGACATAAAACATGTCAGTAAACATGTCAGTGAACATGTCAGTAAACATGACATAAAACATTTAGTAAACATGTAAGTGAACATGTTAGTAAACATGTCAGTGAACATGTTATAAAACATGTCAGTGGACATTGTTGTTGTTGTTGGGTTGGTTCTGCTTTTTGAGATTTGAACTGATATTTTAAAATTCTTGCTGTTTTCATGTGAAGATCAGACAGTGAAGGCAGCACGGTGTGTTCGCTGCACTGTGGGACTCTGAGCAGACCAAGAACATATAACACATCCGTAAATATGACAGTAAACATAACACCCCACATGTCAGTAAACATGTTAGTAAACATGTTAGTAAACATAACACACCACATGTCAGTGAACATCTTTAAACGTGTTAATGAAATTAATGTGTTTGCTGTGAAGATCAGACAGTGAAGGCAGCGCGGTGTGTTCGCTGCAGTCACACAGTGGGAGTCATCGTTACACACAGCATTATGTAATATGCTAATGCTGGCTGTATAACGCACGCCATAATACATTAGAAAGAAGCAAATTGCTGATTGTAGTGGAAGAGGGAGGATGAGGAAGGAGAGGAGCCATTCTTCATCGCTAACAGCCCGACAACAACAGAGCGGATCTTCCTCCAAGTTCTCCATTATCCCTAATAATGGCCAATCATCTCCCTCTCTCTCTCTCCCACTGCGTCCCTCCCTCGCTCCACCTCGCCACATGATATTTAATCCGTCATCTTTGTTTTCAGCACACAGTGCAAGCTGTTGCTGGCAGGGCCTGTGAGGGCTCGGGGCCCATCTGGAGAGCGGACACAGTCTTTTCTTTCACCGTGTGTTGTTGTTGTTGTGTGTTGTTGTGTGACTGTTGTTTGTAAGCAGCGCGGCGTGCGATGCGTTCACTCCCCTCCGTCCTCAGCAGGCTCGCGGGGCAGCCGCAGGACGTCGCCGTGAAATAAATGGACTGTCAGAAATCATCGAGCACGCTGCTGCTGATTTCACCTTTTCAAAGAGATTTCACAAGTTTAACATTTAGTCCAGTCCAGTTTGTGTCAGATGAAGCAAAGGAATCTAAAAACACACATTCAAACACAAGATACAAAGTCCTGCAGCGTTTCAGGTCGAGCTGAAACTGATAAAACAAAACGCACAGATTCATAATCAATAATCATTTGTTGCAGCCTTAGTTTCAAGGCTGAACTCCAGGACTGGAACTACTTTGTAAATGTACATTTACTTAATATTTAGTTGAAGTTTTACTTCAATAATCACGTTTTCTTCCTAAACCGAACTGTAACCATTTCACAACGTTAAAACAACAGAACTTTCTGGCGGCTCGTTTGGTTCATTAAAATGTTAAAACTTTAAACTGTCCCATCAAGTCACCAACAAAGCAAAAAAAAAAGTTCTTACACAGATGGACACACCTGAACGCATCACACATTATTTTCAAATTAAAAAATCATTTCAAATTAAATTAGTGTCGACACTAAAATATTATTTACATTTTATTTATTTATTGATGTTGCATCATCATTGTGTCTGCTGAAGATCTGACTTCAAACAAACTGTAGCTGATTAATGACTAACGACGTTCACGTTTAATTATCTAAAACAGTTTGTTATTGTCTGAACGACGATCAGCAGATCAGCCTGATTCCTCCTCCTCCTTCTCTTCCCCCTCCTCCTTCTCTTCCTCCTCCTCCTTCTCTTCCTCCTTCTCTTCCTCCTCCTCCTCCTCCTCCTCCTCCTTCTCTTCCCCCTCCTCCTTCTCTTCCTTCTCCTCCTTCTCTTCCTCCTCCTCCTCTCTCCACTCGTTCTCACCTGTAATTAGTCGGATGTGTTAACGGCTGTCATCCTCGTCATCACGTAAATTAAACGCATGTCTTCACTACCTCCACACACACACACACACACACACACACACACACAGGTCTGGTGACACACACACACACACACACGGTGACGGGCAGCTCTGAGCTGATTACGTTTTGGTTTTTTGTCACTATTGATTGAGGAAAAGGAACCAAAGTGATTGCGACTCTATAATCACTTCAGGCTTTCAATTAAAAACCAGCAGAACCCTGATCAGTGTGTGTGTGTGTGTGTGTGTGTGTGTGTGTGTGTGTGTTTGGCTCTGAACAGCTGTGTGTGTGTGTAACCTGTCTTTAATTGTCCCTGTAGTCTTCTTCAGCTTCATTATTGCCGTCCTCAGCGGTCTGAATTAAAACCAACACACACACAACTCTCTGCTGAGTTTAGCCTGACGGGTCGGCTCCTTCAGCCCGGCCCGTCTGGATCCTGACCGTCAACAGAAGAACCGTGTCGATGTAAGACTTCTTAATTATTCATTACTATTCTGATTTGATGTTATTCAGATGTTCATTACTTTACTCATTACTCATCAAAGTGAGCATCAGCCAGGTCACTTCAAAGGTTTCTGAGCTGGGCTGTGATTGGTGGAGAGCGAGCAGGCGCCTTTTCTGATTCGACGGATTCAGTGGAAACAAAAACGAGGAGCGTGTGTGTTTGAGACCGTGTGTGTTCAGTCATTATAAAGAGTCGAAACATGCAGTCACACACACACACACACACACACACACACACACACACACACTTCATTATGGGGCAATGCCAGGTCCTTGTGAAATGTTTAGATAGCCATGCTTCATTCATCAGGCCTAATCACACACACACACACACACACACACTGATGACAATATCCTACTATCTGTAAACGTGCACGTGTGTGTGTGTGTGTGTGTGTGTGTGTGTGTGTGTGTGTGTGTCTGATAGTGCTGGCGCCGTATGAAGTGAGACCCTCCGGCTGCAGCCTCTCCTGCTGGGCTGTGAAACTTTAGAGGCATACGTGACAAAACACACACACACACACACACACACACACACACACATGTTTCTAAGTGCACATAAAGGTGGTTACAGTGAGGACACACATGCACTCAGTAACCTCAGAAAGAAAATTACTTTTACTGTGTTTGTCCATTCTTTGCCTCCTTTTCTCCTCTTTCTTCATTTTTCCTCCCTCCTCTTCCTCCTCTCTCCTCCTCCTCCTTCCTCCTTTTCCTCCTCCTCCTCCTCCTCTTCTCACCACATTCTCCTCTCCTTCCATCTCTTTTCTCTCCTCCTCCTCTCCGTCTGACTATTGCTGGAAGAAGGGAGGGAGGTAAAAATGAGGAGGAGTTTGAAGGTCATCACACTTCACCTCCACCTGCCTCGTTTATTTCACTATTGTCCTACATTTCCCAGAATGCCGTTTGGCAAACACACAGAGAAAAACTTGTAAATATTTGACCAGTCGTCGCTGAATGTAGCTTTAAAATGAGATATTAGTGTGTGTGTGTGTGTGTGTGTGTGTGTGTGTGTGTGTGTGTGTGTGTGTGTGTGTGTGTGTGTGTGTGTGTGAGCCAGGTGTGGCTGATGTTGATGCAGGTGAAGAGGTCGAGCTCGCTGTGATCAGGTGACAGCAGCAGCAAGAGACTCCACATCTGTTCTTTAATTATCTGAACTCTGCTGGACTCACCACAGGACACACAATGTACACACACTGTATACACACTGTATACACACTGTACACAACTGTATACACACTGTATACACACTGTATACACAACTATACACACTGTACACAACTGTATACACACTGTATACACACTGTACACAACTGTACACAATTATACACAACTATACACACTGTACACACTTTACTGTATTTGTTATTTAATAAATATTTTAAATAGTTTTTGACACACATGATTTCAGCTTCACACAGAAAAACATTCAAATCTACAGAACCAGAACCAGAACCAGAACTCTGACCCGTCTTCTCTCAGCTCAGACTTCATGTTTCACAGTTTGTGCGTCGTCTCCAGCTGCCTGCCGTGGGTTGATGTGATGATGTCATCACAGGTTGAAGGTTGAAGCCCCGCCCTCTGGTTGTGCAGAGGGAGTGTGTGTCTTCAGGCTGAGCGCTTGTTGACATTCCAGAGGCACTCGCATGATTCAGTATGGAGCGACACACACACACACACACACACATGCACACACACATGCACACACACACATGCACACACACTCTCTCGTAATGCTGAACTCGGGTCCATCGCTGCCCTTCATGGTGCATTGCATTGCAGAGACGAGGGGAGGTGTGTCCGTGTGTGTGTGTGTGTGTGTGTCCGTGTGTGTGTGTGTGTGTCCGTGTGTGTGTGTGTGTGTGTGTGCAGACCTGCCCTCATAAATAATTCCACTCCATATTGCTTTTAAACGATAGCATCCCACGGCTGGCCCGCCGCGGCGTGCAGCTCGCCCATAAATGATACTGTCAGGGCTAATACACGGCTTCCATTATTAAGGAGGCGCGGAGCGGGTGCTGCTGCAGCGCTGCACCCTCCTCCACCTTCGGGGCAGCGGCAGAGCGGCCAGCCTCTCAGCCTGCAGCCTAAATCAACAGCTGGACAGGCCGGAGTGGATTCCTCCTCCTGAGGCAGCTGCAGCGCCGCAGAGCACACCGGGGACAAATCTACCCACAACCCCCGGCGGGTTGGTTAGATGGATGAGCAGCCGGCTGGTTGCTGAGCTGAGTCCAGCTTTCCCACCGTTCCCCAGAGGAGCTGTGACTCTGCAGAATGTACACGGTCCAAACCCGAGGGAGCAGCGGGGCTGAGAAAGCTGCTGAGACGTGACCGACTGCTCATTTCACAACACTGTGCTCCTGCAGCACCGCTACTGTACACGGCGGCCTGGACCCGCCGCATGACTCACATGTGACGGTGACGCACCGCAGTCTGTCAAAGCACCAGAACTCTACGTCTGATTCTGGAGCGCGGGTCTGATTCTCTGTGCTGCCACGGCACACTTGATCTGGATTCAGTGTAACTGCACTGGTCTGAGTCCTGATGTGGTCTCTGGGTCCTGATGTGGTCTCTGGGTCCTGATGTGGTCTCTGGGTCCTGGTTCTGGGCTGTGTGTCAGTAGTCAAACAGATCCAAGCAGATTTAACCTGGACGACCCGTAAATTCTAACGGTTCTGGAGATGGCGTAGAGAACTTTTCAAAATAAAACTCTGTTTCAGATCGTAAAGGGGAAAGTATTTAACCCCGAAGCTGCTCAGTCATGAAGGAAAGTGAGGAACAAACCAAACCATGTTCTGTCCACTCGTGACACAGTTGGTGCAGCGTCATGTCTTTGTTTGCGTCCCCTGTATTTGCGATTGGCACTATTTCTTTCCCGGGCCTGGTTGGATTGGTTCTGACTGCTGTCGGGTCTTCTCGGATCAGGGTCTCTTCTTCTTCTTGGAAAATATTTCCTGCATGTCAGTTTTCGTAGCTTTCCTACGGCTCCTTTTTTTAAATCTCACTGAGTCTGCACTCCTGAAACAAGGCCAGATCTGGCAGCCATATATGGGTCAAAGCTGACTCTCAATGCAGAGCAGAACCTCGATCGGCCTGAACGTCCTGCTGCCGATCGGCTCGTAATCAGATTATAACAGTCAGATTATAACAGTCAGATTATAACAGTCAGATTATAACAGTCAGATTATAACAGTCAGATGATAACAGTCAGATGGTAACAGTCAGATTATAACAGTCAGATGACAACAGTCAGATGATAACAGTCAGATTATGGCTGAAAAAACAAACATATTCTTTAAAACTGTCTCAAAAAGAAAGCCGACAAACTTTACAAATTCCACGAGATGACCCGGAGAAGAAGTCAAACTTGTGCAACATAAATCTTTGAGTGTTTTCCAGAATGAGTGGAGCTGCGTGCCCTTTTACAACCAACACGAAGCTCCGAGTGGAGGCCCGGGCCGCTCGAGGTTTTAGGATTCTGCAACAAATCACTGCTGGAGGGAGAAACAGAGCAGCGAGGAGGAATCCTGAGGGAGGAGGAGGAGTGGTATTTTTAGGAGTCCAGCTCCATCACAGTTACACATACCAGGAGCAACTTCCTGCTTCAGTTTTCAGTGCGAAAAAAAAAAACTGCTCCCCGCAACAATTAATCCCCGCGTGCTTTCTTTACTACGTCTTTATGACAAGCCGGAGCAGAGACGCTCCATCATCAGAGCAGACAGAGGAAAGCTGGAAATAAGAAAGAGGAGGAGAAATAAAAAAGTGTTTATAGAGAGAGTGAGAGGAGAGAGGAGAGAGGAGAGAGGAGAGTGAGAGGAGAGAGGAGGAGAGTGAGAGGAGAGAGGAGGAGAGAGAAAGAAAAGCGCCGTCCTCCAGAGGCGTGCCCTCCTGCGACCTCCATGCATCGCCGCGGTCCGCTTCTCCCCCACAGCCGATGCATTAAGGAGCCTCTGTGCTTCATGTGAGCAGAGCCGCGAGCCACAGCGGCTCCAGAACCTCAGAACCTCAGAACCTCAGAACCTCAGAACCTCAGAACCTCAGAACCTCTGCTCTGCACCAGGAAATGCTTTGGGGATCTGTTCACTCTCTCTCTCTGCAGCCGCGGCCCTCGCTCGCCCACCGACTCTGAGAGACTTTTTATCTCCAGATAACAACTGTCTGTCTGTCTGTCTGTCTGTCTGTCTGTCTGTCTGTCTGTCTGTCTGTCTGTCTGCCTGTCTGTCTGCCTGTCTGTCTGTCTCTCTCTCTGTCTGTCTGTCTTTCTCTCTCTCTCTGTCTGCCTGTCTGTCTGCCTGTCTGTCTGTCTGTCTGCCTGTCTCTCTGCCTGTCTGTCTGTCTTCTCACGGCTTGCCTTCTGTCTCCATTTAACTTATTTTTGTTGGAGTGGTTCTGGGAAGCCCCTCTTTTCTCAGCTGCTTGTTTAAGTGTCTCTTGAGCAAATATTCTCCCCCTCCTTCCCCTCCGAGCGTTTCAGGCTTTTGTCCTCGGTCTTGCGGTGTGATAAAAGGTTGCACTAGGTGGCCGGGCATTTGATTTCTCCATAAAAACCCACCGTTCAAAGTAATAAACCCCCCCACCCACCCGGTCCTGCTCCGGCCCCTGCACGCATGTTTGATTGCGAGGATTAGTAAGACAAAGGGCCCAGCGGCAGTTAGTGGCGTCCTAATGAAACACGGCAACAGATAAATGAGCGCGCCGGTGTTTCCCTGCTCCGGAGTGACCGCCCCCCCGCCAGGATTAAGTGGACTCCCCCTGTTTCTTTTGTGCCTTCGTTTCCCAGCAGCACAATCGAGCCCTGAGTCAGCGGGCCCCACTCCACCACCACTTTCTTTTTCTCTGGTATTTTTTCAGGCCCAGCTCTTCCCAAACTCCCCCTCCTGTCCTCCCCCGCTCCTCCTCCGTCTCACCCCGGCTCTGTAATTAATTTGGAGAACAGTTTGCCTCCATTCATTCGCTGTGAGGAGTGAATAAGTTAATGGTGCTGGTAAGGTGGGACAGGTGGGGACGTGAACCGAGCCCACAGCTTGATGACAAAATAAATTCAAAATAAATCAGCGTGACGGTCGCAGCGTGAGAACCGATAAATCGAGAGAGTCTCAAGGCCGTTAACGTCTCCTAAAGTCTGATCAGAGTTCATGTACGGACAGCTCTGCTCAGCAGAATCATTCCTGACGTCGTCAGGCAGATCTCAGACATTTCATCCAAAATGTTTGAACTGTCAGTGACAGACAGGAGGAAGACGTGGACGTTTGTGAGCCTCAGTCCTCTGACTTCCACTGGGTGTGTTTATAAAATATGATATACATAAAGACACATTGTAAAGGAACCAGGGTGGACATCCACAAACCTCAAACAGTTTTGGATAAAATGAAAAAAGTTCGTCTGTTAAACTTTGACGGATTCAGAAATGAAACTTTCCAACATTTGAATGTGATGGGAGCTGGTGAACGTGTTTGTTGTGGACAGACTCTTCCCTGAGGGGAAATGATGCTGTCGATAGAAATGAGGCATGCTGGGAGTCCAGCGAGCGCCTGTCACCTGAACTGACCCCGCTCGCCTCCTGTAACCTGGACGTCCTCATTCATCACAGCACTGATGAGGACTTGTTTTCAATCCCAGTCCAATTTATTTTCAGTGCTTGTCGACTTGTTTCAGCTCCAATCAGAACTTTTCTCTGTCCTGTCAGCAACTGGTGTCCGTCCTGTCCAGAGATTGGTTCTGTCCCATCAGGGTGTCTCTGGTTTGACTTTTACATCGTCTCAGCTTTGTTTCCATTCTTTGGGCACTTTTTGGGGATCATTGTCCCATCGAGGACTTCCTGTCTTTGGTCGATCTTTCCTTCGTGTACCTTCTTTTTTAATCTGTCTCTTTTGTCTTTTACAACTTTGCTGGCTTTTGTTTGGTCATCTTCATCAACCTCCAGCTCTTCTCCGTCTCTCTGTCCGTCTCGGAGAATGAAGGGGGGGGGGCGCACACAACACAGACACACACACACAGACACAACCACACACCAACACACACACACACACACACAGACACACAGACAGACAGACAGACAGACAACACAGACAGACAGACAGGACAGACAACAGACAGACAGGAAACGGACAGGCCAGACAACCAGACAGACAGACAGACCAGACAGGACCGACAGTACAGACAGACAGACAGAGAGGGCAGACAGACAGCAGCACGAGAAACAGGAGACAGACAGTCAGCAGGCAGACAGACAGCACAGACAGCAGACAGACAGACAGACAGACAGACACACACACAGACACACAGACAACAGACAGACAGACAGACAGACAGACAGACAGACAACAGCACACACACACAAGACACACAGACACACACACAGACACACAGACAACAAGACACACCACACACAAGACAACCGACCGACACGACACACAGACACACACACACCCCCAACACACACGACAAACCAGACACCACACCACGAACACACAGCACACACACCACACGACAGACAGACACACCACAGACAACAGACAGACAGACAGAAGACAGAAAGGACAGACCACGACAGACACACAGACCCACAACACACACACACACAGAACACCACAAAACACACGACCACACACACACACACACACACCAGCACACACACACACACACACACAACAACACACAGACACAGCAGCAGACAGACACGCAGACAGACAGACAGACAGACACAAGACAGACAGCAACAGGCAGACAGACAGACGACAGACAGACAGACACACAGAGACACGACAGGACAGACAGACAACAGCAGAGACAGCATACAACAGACAGGACCGACAGACAGACAGACAGACAGACACACACAGCAGACAGACAGACAGACAGACAGAACAAGAAACACAGCAGGACAGGACAGAGAGAGCACAACGACAGCCCGGACAGGCAGACACAGCAGCAGGCACACGACAGGACACACACACAGACACAACAACAGACAAGCACGACACCGACAGAAGACACGCAGGACCACAGACAGGACAGACAGAGAGCAGACGAGAAGACAGACAGACAGACCAGACAAAGACAAGACAGACCGACAGACGACAGACAGACAGACAAGACAGACCCACAAGACACACAAAAGACAGACAAGAACAGACAGAGACAGACAGACAGAAACAGCAGAACAGACCACCCAGACAGACAGACAGACAAACAGAACAAGACAGACAGACACAACAGAACAAGACAACAGAAAGACAGACAGACAGACAGACGACAACAGACAGACACACACACACACACACAACAGACAGACAACAGACACACAGACAGACACACACACACAACACACAGACGACAGACAGAAAGAACAACAGACAGACAGACAGCAGACAGACAGACAGACGACAGACAGACAGACAGGCAATGCAAGACAGACCAACACAGACAACAGAGTAAAGTTGCAGAATATAATCCACCAGCTGTACAAGTACAGACGCTTCCTTGTATGATCCAGCTGGTACAGAACGCTTCGCAATGGGACGAATCATTTCCACACAAGCGGCTCGCAATGGGGGGGAACGATCAATTGTCCACCACACCGACCGTCCCAACAAAGACGGTATTATGTTTGGCTTCTGATAACG
>NC_040027.1:7136406-7150970 GCF_000972845.2 Larimichthys crocea | reverse complement strand
AAAGCTGTGGAGAGATTAAGCCCAAAATGCCTCAGTGCTTATTGGCTGCTGGAATTGAGAATGACGAAGTCAGTCGCAGCGATAATGACGACATCGCTAATCAGGCTTTACGTTAACGAAGAGAGAGAGAGAGGAGAGAGAGTGAGAGGGACAGGGGACACGAGCAGAGACAGACAGAGCAGACAGAGAGACCAGAGAGACAGAGACAGAGAGACCAGAGAGAGAGAGAGACAGAGAGACAGAGAGACAGAGACAGAGAGACTTTGAACAATGGGACAAAAACAGCCAATAGAAAAGCCTGCCTACTGAGATCTGTAGAGCATTCTCAGAGTCCAGAGGAACACCCCCAGTAATGGATGTCGAGCTGAATTAGGACAATTCCCCTTTTAATTCGGATCCAAAAAAGAGCCCTCAAATTCTACCAACACCTCAAAGCACGCGAGCCCAGCTCCTACACTACAAGCCCGCATGCCAGAGAGGAGCAAGAAGGAGTCCCCTCAGCCAGCTGGTCCACCGGATCAGCACCAACAGCTCAGGGCACCCAGACCGCCCTCACACAATCCGGCCCCACCAAATCAGAACTAAAGAAAAAGACAATTACATCAACTATTGGACATCTGCAACCAAAACACAAAGCAAAACTCCTAAAACAGCGATACTCATGGCAGATATCTGAGCTGTGCAACCGACCCCAGACTGGAGAAGACGTTGGTACAGACTCAGCAACCACACGCCTGGACAGAGACAGAGACAGAGACAGAGACACAGCCTGACAGGACGCGAGACAGAGACACAAGAGACACAGACACGACAGAGACACAGAGACACAGAGACACAGCGACATGGACAGGAGGACAGCAGGACAGCGAGACACACTGCAGAGACGAGGGCAGCAAGCACCTGACAGAGCAGAGAACAGGACAGAAGCAGACCTGGCTGCCCAGAGAGGACAGACTGTGCCCCACCTCGCACAACGCGAGGTGGGACTGGGCTGCACTTCTTAACTCCTGCAGCTATACAGGACATTAGAGACAATGACTGTGGACACACAGAGGGACGAGACACTGGACCCCACCCAAAACTCCCATACCTGCTGGGGGAGTCAGCAATGTGCACACATAGCTGGAAGATTTCTGTACTGCTGCGACCAGAGAAGGACGTCCCGAGGACAAGAAGGACAGACTGGGCCGTCTCCTCCTGCTGGACATGATGAACTTTGTACATATGATGATTATTATTTTATTATTATTATTATTATTATTATTATTATTTTATATTATTTTTGTACTATTATTATTATTATTTTAATTAATATCCTGTTTTTATGTTAAAACATTTATCTGTGCTGTTTGTTGTTACACGCTTTGGCAATGTAAACTGTTTCCCATGCCAATAAGCTGAACAATGAGAGAGAAGGAGGGACGTCCAAACGAAGCAGCTCCGTCCTCTGGGGCAGAACGAGGCAGGGTGGGGTGGGATGGGAGGGGTCAAAGGGGAGAACATGAAGTCCTGTGCGGGGGTGGGATGTTGGGTAGTGGGGGGGGACGGAGGGTAGTTTTGGGGGGCAGGAGGGCAAAGCCGGGGGAAGATGTAAGCCTCCGCCACAGGCCCTGACAGCCACACAGGAAGGAGATCACAGGAGATCAGCCCACCGCTGCTTCAACATTAGACCCCCCCTCCCCTCCCCATCGCCCACAGCGCCTCCCCACCGCTCCTCCTCTCAGACCCCTCCTCTCCTCCCTGTGAGGCCTGTCTGCTTCCTCTGGAAAGAAAGAGGAGTGCTGAAAGAAACACACTGTACTCACACTTCAGATACTGTAAATTCCTCCTGGTCATAAAAAAGTGAAATAAAGCTCGAACCCGTCCCAGATGTTCACACAGCCGCTCGGCTCAGGACGCTTCATGTTCAGATGTTTCCTCAAACATCTGGGATGAACTTACAGAGCTCACAGCCGGACCAGGTCTCTGCAGTCAGAACTTTGCTCTCACAGGTAACGTCATCAGGACGAGCAGAGCAGAGCGTGGACACTGAAGCTCCGTGAATCTTTCATCTCTGCTCAGAGTTTGAACTGTTCAGAAGTGATTTGTGGTCAGACTTCAAGTTCTCTGAGACTCGTCCTCGAATGAGTCGAGACCGTCAGTCGGGTTTGGACTGGTGGTGAAAGAGGAGGAGGAGGTGGAGGAGGTGGAGGAGGAGGTGGATGGAGTCTCTCTCAGAGTAAACACACTCGTGTCTGTTTAGTGTCCAGATTAATCCCGGTCGGCCCGGTCCACTCCTCCAGACAGCAGCAACATCTGAGCTTCCTGTGTGACCTGCACCAATCAGCATGCTCCGTTATTAAGACTCCACATCTACTGTGTGTGTGTGTGTGTGTGTGTGTGTGTGTGTGTGTGTGCATGAAGGTAAAAATAGCAGCAGCCTGTTGATAAGCACAGAGTTCAGTCCCATAATGCTCTGCAGCGGAGCAACACCCCCGACCCCAATCTGTCCAAACCCCCAATCACACACACACACACACACACACACACACACACACACACACCTCCTCCCCAACCTGAACTGATTAGAGTTCAAACTTTGGACTCTTCAAGTAAACACAGTACAACACACACACACACACACACACACTCACACACACACACACACACACACACACTCACACACACATTAAAATATAGTTTCATGTTAAAAGCTTCATTAGTTTCCTCTGACAGCTGCTCGCTGCAGTTTTTAATCAAACAAACGGGACGAATCTGGGGAATTAGTCTGGGGACTATTTTCAGCAGCGCATTAATCCACATTTGGTTCTGTAGTGTGTGTGAGTGTGAGTGTGTGTGTGTGTGAGTTATGAAGATTATTAATCTGTAAATAAATCTGACACTCGGGAATGAAATGAACAAACAAACGGTTAATGACCTGAAACATGACGTGAACACGTGTTTTAGATTCACTGCTCAGAGGAGTGATGTTCACTTAAACACACAGAGGTCAAAGGTCAGACAGGTCACACTGTGTGTGTGTGTGTGTGTGTGTGTGTGTGTGTGTGGGTGGTGTGGTGTGTGTGTGTGTGTGTTGTTGTGTGTGTGGTGTGTGTTGTGTGTTGTGTGTGTGTTAAACAGGTGTCACACGACATTTGGGGTTAAACAGGAAGGGACAAAAAACCTGCCAGCGTTATAAGTTAGTTTTGTGTGTGTCTGTTCTGTCTGTCTGTCTGTCTGTTTGTGGTGTCTTGTGTGTGTGTGTGTGTGTGTGTGGTGTGTGTGTGTGTGTGTTTGTGTGTGTGTGTGTGTGTGTGTGTGTGTGTGGTTCATTACCATCTTACTGCTTCCTTGTTTCATGTACTTCATACTTCTCCTTCTCCTCGCTTTTCCTCCTAGCACTCTTTCTCCTGCCCCGGCAGGCAGCCCTGGCCTGAGAGACCGAAGACAACAAAGAGAGAGGGTTGGAAAAAGGTCGCTGCGCTCCGCCATCCAGCCGCGCGTCCATCGACTCCATGGCAGCGATTGAAGAGAGAGAAGACAGACACGACGAAGAGAGAGACAACAGAGAGAGAGAGAGAGAGACGACAGGTAGAAGAAGACAGGACGAGACAGAGAGCAGACAGACAGTACGAGAGGAGAGAACAACAGAGAGAGAGAGAGACAGAGACCGAGATGAGGAGACAGGACAGAACTAGGAAGAGGAGACAGAGAGAGGACAGACAGAAGGGGGAGAGAAAAGAGATGACCGGCAGAGACAGAAAAGAGAGAGACGCAAGAAAAGAACAGACAGACAGAGAGAGAGACAAGAGAGAGAGACAGACAGACAGAGAGAGAGAGACAGTAACATGAATACCGACTGTGTGATGATGTATATAAGGAAACCTCCTGTTGACCACTCTACTGTGATCAAGGTTGACCCACTCTGACCGGTGATCAGTGACCCACTCTGACCTGTGACAGGGATGATCACGACTGTGTCATGCCACCTCTGCTGACCGTGTGACACCTGGTGAAACTGTCGTAGTGTCCGGTTCTCTCGTCATTCGTACGTCGGTTCTCACACTATGTAACTTTGGGCTCGGGTCGGCGAGAAGTACGTAACTTAACGTCTTTACGGCATCTAAGTCACACAGCCAGGCCAACTATTTCACGATTCTGTGAAACTTGAGAATTTCACTTATTTTATGGAGGAAATGTTTATTCTGGTTTTTCACCCTCTGAATGTCCTTGTAGGCTGCTCCGCCTCAACTCTCTGTGATTTACAGAGTTTATGATGGACAGTGACAATGTAAAACTGCTGACAGCTGTAGCTGCTGTTAGCTCATGTTAGCGTAGTCTTGGTCTGCTGCTGTTAGCTCATGTCCCTGTTAGCTCTTGTAGCTCATGTAGCTCGTCTGTTAGCTTCAGTGCTGTTAGCTGCATGTAGCTCATGTTAGCTCAGTCTGTTAGCTGCCTGTTAGCTCCATGTTAGCTCAGTCTGTTAGCTGCTGTTAGCTATTAGCTCGTTGTCTCAGTTGTAGCTGCTGTTCAGCTCATGTTAGCTCAGTCTGTTAGCTCATTAGCTATAGGCTCAGTAGCTGCTGTTGCTCTGTTAGCTCAGTCTGTTAGCTGCTGTTAGCTTGCTAGTGTTTAGCTTCAAGTTGATTAGCTGCTGTAGTGCTGTTAGCTCAGTCTGTTAGCTCATGTTAGCTCAGTCTGTTAGCTGCTGTTAGCTCATGTTAGCTCAGTCTGTTAGCTGCTGTTAGCTCATGTTAGCTCAGTCTGTTAGCTCATGTTAGCTCAGTCTGTTAGCTGCTGTTAGCTCATGTTAGCTCAGTCTGTTAGCTGCTGTTAGCTCATGTTAGCTGTTTTTAATAAATGCAGATTTAACGTGTTTCCGTGTTTCCTTTAAATCCTCGATAGTTTGTGAAACAAGACCTAAAAGAAAAATTAAGCAGCTTTGAACTTGAAGGAATCAGTCCTGGAAAGTCCTTGAAAAGTCCTTGAATTTGATGTTTAAGGTGTGGGCACAGCAATAATCCACCATCAGCGCGTTGTTTCCTTCCGGTTTTGATTTCCTGACTTTGAGCCAATTGTCATTTCCGCCACTTGGAAGTGAACCGCTGTTTGCTGTCATCGTCCAATCACATGCATGGCCAACACACACACACACACACACACACACACACACACACACACATTCTTACAGTGTGTGTGTGTGTTTGATTTAATTGCAGCCTTATTACCAGGCAGAGGGCCAAGCAGGTTAATGAGACACCATTGACTGATTGTTACACACACACACACACACACACACACACACACACCTGGTCAGCTGGATGTGGGGATCGAACCCGTTTTTACATTTTACTGATTATTAAAATTCAGTTTAATTTGTGTTCATTAGTGTCTACACACTACAATACCCATGAGCCTCAGCTGCTTCAGTCCGACCTGTCCTCGCTGAAACGTATCAAAGTTTCTACAGTGTTGTCATTAGTGAGTCGTGAATGAAATGCACCTTGGGAGTTGTAGTTTTTCTTCTTGTTTCTTTTTTTACTCAAACACTCAGCTTCATGCTGCGTTCACAGAACGCGCCGTCGTTTGTGTCTTTAAAACACGAATCACTGAAATCAGAAGCTGCTGCTCGTCTCTAAACGAGGGCGAGGTGTCAGCGTTTGTCTGAAAACCTGCAGTGTCTGATACCAAGGTCTGTGTGTGTGTGTGTGTGTGTGTGTGTGTGTGTGTGTGTGCCGGTGGTCTGGGCTGTATTCATTATTTAGTGAGAGCTATTACTGGGGATAAGAGGCTGCTCTCTCCTCTCTCTCAGGACCGTATTGATTGCTTTAATTGCCCCGAAAGATTGTCAACTCTTAAGATAGATATTAAAGCGCCGACGAGGCTCTGCCAGGATGCATGGCAAATGGAGCTAACAGCCCTGTGTGTGTGTGTGTGTGTGTGTGTGTGTGTGTGTGTGATGGGGTGAGGATAGACGATTGGCTGAGCCCAAAGTGGGATGCAACATGTCCCAGGCCGCCTGTCGTGCAGCGAGTGAGGCCTCGCTTCGTCCGATCAATAACATCCTTGTGAACACACGAGGCGCTCTGCGGCGCTCACGGACAGGAAGTAAAGAAAAGAGGGAGAGAGAGAAGTGATGGGAGGGAGGGGCAGAGGGGGGAGGAGGGGGGAGTCGCTGCCAGCCGGTCCTTCTTCTGTTTGCAGATCAATATGTTTGGGAAAGAGCTGTTTGTTATCTCGCTCGCTATCGAGATGTGACTACTAGTGTCCCACATAACACGCACACACGCACACACGCGTGTGTCATGTGATCACATGGCGTGTTTATCTAGTTGTTGGCTCAGATGAACCAGAGAGCGGGCGAGCGAGCAAGTGAAAGAGCATCTGAGAGGGGGGAGAGAGAGAGAGAGAGAGAGTGTGTGTGTGTGTGTGTGTGTGTACATTATATACACACACGTGTGATCTGTGTAACCGACCGCCCGGATGAGCGAGGTCAGCTGAGGCGAGCGACAGGCCGTCTGTGGGAACCACACATGTAGATCTATGGATATATTGATGTAACAGTGACAGAACGTTAATTAAACATTCCGTAAATAAAAAGTTTGATCATCACATTCACACTTATTATTAACTATTTTTATTTATTGATCTTCCAAACACATCAGGTGAAATCAAACCATCATTAACCCGGTGTGTAGAAACAGGAATAATAACAGTGTATCACGCTTACTTAAAGTTAAAACATAAAAAATGTAAGGAAATTAAATTATAGTATTTGTCATTAACATTCATTTCCTCATCCAGCAAACTAATAATCAGTTTGATTCAGATAAAGAAAATCAACAGATGTTGATCCGACAATTAAAATAAAGTTCGAATGTTGTGACAGTAATCAAACATGTTGTTATTAATATTGTTCTGATGGATTATCGTGTTTCATCATCTGTTTCCTGACAGATCCACTTCATTCATTCTAGTCTGAACAAAAACATTAAACATTAAAGTCAGAGTGTTACCGCGGAGACATCAGAACCTTCTGTTCATGTTTGTCATTTCCTGGGAGAGCAGAAACATCACTTCCAGAATCTGGATTAAAGCTGCTATCAAACAGAACCTCGACCAGGTCCAGTCTGTGATTCTGACGCTCTCGCTCAGGGATTAACCTGCTCACTGATTTAGTGTTAACAACACGAGACAGTCTGTCCTCATCGGTCAGCTCGGGACGTGGACCACAAACTTCTGTCAACCTTCACTCAACAGTGAAGCCAATGCAGAAGAAGAATGTTTTCTAAATGTTTTCTAAATGTTTCTCAGACACCTGTGAGTGTTGTCACATGACAGGGTGTTCACACGTGGTCTGGACTCCTCGTGGAGTCGATGATGTTTTTCTTGGTGCGTTCACTGACTCTGTCGTCTCCTCTGTGCTTCTGTGGTTCACCATCGACATAAATCCAGCCTGTTTTCTGACATCAGCAGATCTGAAGTCATGTGGGGACAGTGACAGAGCGACTGCAGCTTTTCTTTGTTGTCAGTTTTATTGGCGTGACCCAAGGCTGCAGGAGTGGACGCGTCCTCCCTCCTCGTGTTTTAGTTCAGAGAGGAAACACAGCAGGCTGAAGGAGGTGAACACTCTGACACGATTAGGAAGGAAATCCAAGAGTAATCCAGAAATCCTGTCTGATTTAAAGCCATGAACCTGAGCGTCCTGCAACAGAGGAAACTTGGAGGAGAAGCTGCTCTCCTCGCTTTACCTCCTCCACCAGAAGAGTTTCAGCTTCAGAGTCACAGCTAATGATACTAAAGACTTTAGTCCAACATATCCACACTTATCTGTAAAAAGTCAGCAGGTGTCTGATAAATGTTGTGAAATACACAAACTGCAAACCTTTAATTATCAAGACCAACGATCTGCTCGTTTAATGTTTCGTTCAGTCTGACGTTCATCAGACTCTCTCAGACCGTCTCAGACTCTTTCAGACTCTCTCAGACCGTCTCAGACTCTTTCAGACTCACTCACTCTTTCAGACTCTTTCAGACTCTATCAGACTCTCTCAGACTCACTCACTCTTTCAGACTCACTCACTCTTTCAGACTCTCTCAGACTCCCTCAGACTCTATCAGACTCTCTCAGACTCTCTCAGACTCTTTCAGACTCCCTCAGACTCTCTCAGACTCCCTCAGACTCCCTCAGACTCTCTCAGACTCTTTCAGACTCTCAGACTCTTTCAGACACTCAGACTCTCTGACTGGTCTTGCTGTGCAGATTTGTGAAGTTTCCCTCTCCTCTTTCCTCTCTCCTCTCTCCTCTCTCGTCGCTCCTCCTCTCTCGTCGCTCCTCTCTCCTCACTCCTCGCTCGTGGCTGTCCTCTCCCTGCACTCCCATTAAAACTCGTCTCCTGATCCCGGCCGTCCAAAAGATTTGAGAATGACCTTGCAGTGTTCTTCCTCCAGCCTTCCTTCCACTTGTAAGTGCTCGGGATAATTTATATATAAAATGTGCGCGTGTGCGTGAGAGGGGAGGGCTTGAAAAATGGCCATTTCCATCTTTAGGTGGCCGGGGCTCTCCATTACCAAAATGGGCTGAGTCACTGCACCGCAAGAATCTTAATGAGAAGCCCGAGCCCACCCCGGCTCTCTCTCTCTCTCTGACTGCATGTCTCTCTCCCTCTCTTTCTCCCCCTTTCTCCCCCACTCTCTTTCATCCAGCCTCTTATCTCATGATGCAGCAGATTATTCCATTGACTTATTCAAGGGCCTGCACTTTATGATCATGAATTTTACTGTGCCGAGGCTGTACGTGTCCTGCACATCTACTCAGCTACATCACCACCTCCTCTTCCTCCTCCTCTTCCTCTTCCTCCTCCTCCCACTACGTTTTTATGTCGATCCCATGGCCAATGCGACAACACTTGGCTCTTCTTTTGTCTGATTTAGAAGCAGCACAAGCTCCTCATGGGACCACTTTGTTCCAAGTAACTAAGATCCAGCCGGCCGGCAGGTTTGATCGTTTATTAGAGTCAAAATATTTTCTCTGTTTTCTGTTGCGGAAAACTTCAAACTTCAATTTTTTTTTTGCTTCTGGACAAAATCAGAAATTTGAAGACGTCTCTTTGGGTGTTTTTCTCGATGAAGACGAATCATTGAATCAGTTCATGTTCAGGCTTCAGACTGGATTCAGAGGTCCAGTTAGAAACCCTCCACCCACCAAAACCATCATAGACCACAGACACCTCCACCCTCATCCATGTGAGATCCAGAGGCTTTAGCCAATTACAGACCGTGTACGCAGAAATAAAAGATCTGCTCCATCACAAACACAGACCAGAAGCAGCTTGTTCAGTGCTCAGTGGTTTCAGATGTTCTGACTCCACATCAGGGCTCAGACTGGAGTCAGGGCTGTGGTGGAGGCCGGTATGGTTCCAGTTAGAAACCCTCCACCCACCAAAACCATTGTAGACTTTGGTGTTTGAGAAACAGAGAGACAACAAGCAGTAGCCATGTGTCAAACACCAGCTGTGGTTTCCTCCTCTTCCCACTTTCTCCTCCTCCGCCTCCTCCTCCTGCTGGTTTCAGGCCTGTTTTTTCTCCACCTGCTGCCTCTGAACAGACCAGAGTCGACATTTAAACATTAAACATTTTCTGTCTTGAGGTTTTCATCATAAACATACCAATGAGCAGCAGTAATAAATGTTCTAAACTTTGTTATGACTCATTAATAATAATCAGAAAAGTCAAGCACTCACTCTGACTTCAGTTTGACAAAAGAAGAATAGATTGGACACACCTCCACCACCTCCACCCCTCTGAAACTCCTCCAACCTGTCTGGGTGGAGGGTGGAGGACAAAAAGCAGCTCCAAATCCCCTCCAACAATAATGAGCCTAGCACTGGAGGATCAGCCACCTTATCCCCGCTAAGGTTGTTAGCGCTCCAGAACAAGTCACTCGCCTTATGCTGCACCCCCTCCACCACCTCCACCACCACCACCCGCTGCTATAAGTGCTTTACAAGGCAGAGCACATGTTGGTGCTCACAGAGTGTCCAAACTCTTTTAGCGAGGTGACGACTGCAGTTACTAACAGATCATAACACCCAGTAAATGTGGAGGAATGAAGCACTGACGTAGTTCTGTGTGTAGCCGTACAGATCTGTTACAAAGTATCCATCTTTAATGAACTTACAGCTGTTTATTTTCTTAAAGGAGATTTAAAGTGAAAGAATTTCATTCTGTTTGTTTATTTAATTCATTTCATTTAATTTAAGACTGAACGACTCGATAATGCACTGCACGTTTATGTTAACAGTTTGTTTCCAAGTGTTGATGCTCCATCAAAGCCTGATCAGACTGAAGACCTGCGCTGGGTCTTCTGGGAGTTGTAGTTCCTCCTTAGTCAAGTAGTTCACAGCACGTGTGACCTTTTCTCTACTCGTTCTTCTTCTCTTTATAAACACTTTGTGTGGAGGTTGGATGTGCGGTTGGAGGTTGGATGCGTGTTTGGAGGTTGGTTGCGTGGTTGGAGGTTGGTTGCGTGGTTGGAGGTTGGATGCGTGGTTGGAGGTTGGATGTGTGGTTGGAGGTTGGTTATGTGGTTGGAGGTTGGATGTGTGGTTGGAGGTTGGTTACGTGGTTGGAGGTTGGTTGCGTGGTTGGAGGTTGGATGTGTGGTTGGAGGTTGGTTGCGTGGTTGGAGGTTGGTTGCGTGGTTGGAGGTTGGATGCGTGGTTGGAGGTTGGATGCGTGGTTGGAGGTTGGATGTGGGTTGACCGCAGAGCTTCGGTTGTTGAGCGGACTGCAGGTCTAACGATGGTCACGATTACGTAACAGCAGAAGTTTGTGGTTTCACATGACAGAGCGCCGTGTACGACGTCCTCATGAAGCTCCAGAGTGTCAGATTTACAGAAGATAATCTTCATAACTCTGTTTTCATCAGACTCATCATGTTTTATGTCTGCAGACAGCTGAAGGTCTCACCGTGTTTCTACAGAAGCCCAGAACAGACAGACAGGCTTTTGTTGAGTGGTCACCAGAGATTCTCCTTCACAATAGAAATGCTAGGGTGAAGCGAGATGGCACTAAATCCTGCAGACTAAAAAACTAAACTGTTACAAGTCATTCTGAAAACGATTATTTTAAAGCTAATTCATCTATTTAATATTAAATGTGTTTTGATCTGTAACATATTTTATTTAATGAACCTTCAATATTTTTATACAAGAGCAAAGTATCATCACTGACTGATCTCCAGTTATACACACAAACTTTAGGACCTATTAACTTCATAAAGTCACATGACTTATTTCCACTGCGTCCATGAAGTCTCAGCAGAATAAAAACAATCATGGGAATGTGGAAATGTTTCCGTCATCAGTCCTTTAAAGAATTTGACTCAGTCGTTTTTCAGCCTCTCTGCAGCACACGAGCCGCCGTGGACGCCCACAGATCTTAAAGCAGACACAGAAACGCTGCGGATCGTATTTCCAGCAGTCAGAAGTTGTACGGCCTGTGATGTAAAGACAGACTGAAATAAATCGAGCCACAGGAGACACATAGCTGCCACTTCGAGGCGTAAAGCGATCTCCAGTCAAACTCAGCAGCATCCAGAAAAATCTCCTCAGACGTCTGTGATCAGCGCCGAGCCCAACAGAGGTCCTGCCTGATCCGACGTTTAATGATCCCGCATGACGTCGGCTTTTAGCCGCTAATTTACAAGGGTGAAGTCTCAGGGCCCGGCTCTTTAATTGAAATCTTAATTAATATAAAAAACGAGGAGGGGGGGGGGGGGGGTTTAATGGGCCGGTAGCTCGGGGGAGACGCAGGCGGTGATCCACTCTGAATACTGAGGAGGAACTCCCACTCCTCCTTCTCCTCCCTCCATCCATCCAGACTGAGCTGGACCTGGATCAGCCTGAGTGAGTGTGTTACCTCGTGTGCTTAACGACGCCTCGTCAGTCAAACCCACCAGAGAGCCGCTGCTCACGCACTGTACTGCTGGAGATGTCTCTGAACGTCCAGACCTGGAGGCTGAGCCCGTGGACTTCACCGTCATCACATTAAGCGGGACCAAACACATGAAGGCCTCGAGTGTTCTCGTGGATTAAAGAGGTTTTCTGAATGAAAGCTGTTTTCATTTCGTTCTCAGTCGGATGAGCACTTTCTTTTCTGTGACTTCAGATTCTCCAGGTGGAGTCTGCGGGCCTCTCATGTCTGCGATCAGCCATGAACTGATACAGTTCTTGATGCTTGCAGACTTCCAGGGTCCGGTCCGGTGATGTTGGGATCACCCGCCCCTGCTGTCTTCAAACTTCATATTTTAAATGTGCGATTATTTTTTCAGAAGCTTTGTTGCTGCTCGAGGTTCTCCTGAACATCGAGAGCTCATTGTGTCAGTCTGAAACTTCTCAATGAGATCCTGCAGAAACAAAGAACAGAACAATAGACGACGTGATGGAGGTGTGATGAAGGACTGAAGTGAAGTCTTCCTTGTACTCTCTCTGTAGTTTGTCCTGTTCACAACAAAGTAATTCAGTACCGTAACAGGCGTCTCCCCGCCCCGCCGGGCCCCGGGCCCCTCCTGCCGTACAGATGCCGGTGCAGATGGGACCCTCGTACCTGTCTGCATTGCTAATGGCATCATGCCCCCTCCTCCTCTCCTCCCCCTGATCTTCTAATCCATAAATATGTAATTTGTTCAGCTGTCTCCATTAAATATGCATATGAGAAGCAGCCGTGTGTTACTGTGTTTTTGCGGGTCATTAACGGCGCGCTGCGGCGTATTAGCAGCTCGGCACTAAGGAAGAAACAACAGGAGTAACACGAGTAACAACACGAGTAACAACAGGAGTAACAACACGAGTACCAGGAGTAACAACAGGAGTACCAGGAGTAACAACAGGAGTAACACGAGTAACAACACGAGTAACAGGAGTAACAACACGAGTAACAACACAAGTAACAACACAAGTAACAACACGAGTACCAGGAGTAACAACAGGAGTACCAGGAGTAACAACACAAGTAACAACACGAGTAACAGGAGTAACAACACGAGTAACAACACAAGTAACAACACGAGTACCAGGAGTAACAACACGAGTAACAGGAGTAACAACACGAGTAACAGGAGTAACAACACCAGTAACAACACCAGTAACAGGAGTAACAGGAGTAACAACACGAGTACCAGGAGTAACAACACGAGTACCAGGAGTAACAACAGGAGTAACAGGAGTAACAACAGGAGTAACAACACCAGTAACAGGAGTAACAACAAGAGCAACAGGAGTAACAGGGGAAGCTAACAGATCATCTGACAAGATCAGAGGAGGAGAGAGGAACTGAGGGAGCGAGAGTCTGAAAAAGAAAAACAGGCGAGGTGTCTGTCAGGAGGCAGCGACGTCCTCTGACGGGTCCAGAGGGCTCGACCAATGAGAAACCTCGTTGTAGACCTTAAATACCACCTGATCTTTTCACGGCCGTCGGTCACAGCTGCAGAAGGAATGTTGACACTTCCTGACTGATTCAGTCTTTATTGATTTGAATGAATCCAAACCAATAAACAGCTGATTGATTTCAATGAGTATGAACTCTCTGAAGGAAACATCAAACTTCATGTCTGACCTCTGACCTCATGATGTCATCTCTGTCTAATTAACTGCAGCAGACCGTTACAGTAACGAGCTGTGATGTAACTTCTCTGATGTACTCAGGTACTTCCTGTTTGTGTGTGCGCAGCGTGACGCCGCGTGGCTTAAAGCAGATCGACCAGGCACCAAGGAAAGAGAGAGAGGGTGGAGGAAGGTGGTGGGTAATCTCATCATGTCTGCTGGCTTCTCTGTTCCAGTGAATCAGGTAAAAGAGGAGAAGAGCCCAAACCCTTAATAGCATTAACCCTCCCTCACCCTCCCTCACCCTCCCTCACCCTGACTTCTCCCCCGTTTTACATGTTTCTGTTTCTAAAGCAGAGTCAGTCCCACATTTACTCTTGTCCGGCGGCTTCTTGCTCGCTCACTCTCTCCTTTTCTCTTCTTAGCTTCCTCCGTCAGCGTCCTCTTCACTCTCTGCTCCTCTGCCATTATGCCCGTAGAAGCTGCTGAGCCTGGTTACACTGCCAGCACTCATCCAGCTCCTGTTCTGGCACGACACCACAACAACAAACTCAGCTAACATCAGCTGACAGCAGCTACAGTTTACTGTTGTTGAACTTCAGGTTCATAACGACACACTCGTTAGTGACGGCCTTAACAAGCACACACACACACACACACACCCTCAGATTCAGCTTCATTAGACCTCACAGTCGACTTAACACACTTCAGACTCTCTCAGGTCGTCGAGTTCTCGCCACCTCAGAGAGGTTAAGCCATGTCAGCCATGATGTCACCACACACACACACACACACACACACACACACACTCGGATCTGGTTGCACAGAATGTGTGCAGCAGATGATACATGTCTGTGTGTGTCGCCGTGGTAACACGATCAGCCACATGGTGGTTGTTGTCGTCATAAATATTCAAGTTGTCGTTTATTAAATCCTCAGTGACAAAAACACACAGATCATATTTATATTCTTTATATTATA
>NC_040027.1:7120505-7132816 GCF_000972845.2 Larimichthys crocea | reverse complement strand
AGCTAACAGCAGCTAACAGCAGCTAACAGACTGAGCTAACAGCAGCTAACAGACTGAGCTAACAGACTGAGCTAACAGCAGCTAACAGCAGCTAACAGACTGAGCTAACAGCAGCTAACAGACTGAGCTAACAGCAGCTAACAGACTGAGCTGACAGCAGCTACCAGACTGAGCTAACAGCAGCTAACAGCAGCTAACAGACTGAGCTAACAGACTGAGCTAACAGCAGCTAACAGACTGAGCTAACAGCAGCTAACAGCAGCTAACAGACTAAAATGTTTTCAGCGTTCAGGTTTGTTAGTTAGTCGTCAGGTAGAAAGCAATGCATTGTGGTAAGTGTAGTTTCCTACCATGGATCAGCTGGTTCAGAGCTCCCAGCATGCCCCTCTCTCGCTCTGATCATTGGCGGAGCCGCGGCGTGCTTCAGAAACAGGTTCTCAGTAAACCAAGCAGGATTCATATTGTTTGTGATTTAGCGAGGGGCCTCGGCGTGGAGCCGTCTTTAATACGTCGACACAATAAATAAATTAAAGCGTAATGTTCTTTCCTCCTCCACAACTATTAATAGTAAAGAGGACGCGCTGCATCCAGAAAGGATTAGCATCTGTGTTTGATGTGGTTCCACGCTTTGGCGCCCGAATGCGATTGCTCGTCTTGTTTGTTTGCAGCAGTGGAGGAGGAGGAGGAGGAGGAGGAGGGAGCATGGTGGGGGTGATGTGTGTGAGAGAGTTTTTAGATTTTTTCTTGCATTTTTTTGCCTCTCAGCGCGTCAGAGTAACAATGCCAAATGAAAACCACAGAGACGCCGCCGGTTCCTCTGCTCGCTCTGTTTCTTTGTTTGTGCGGTTCTGTGGAGGCCCGGCCGGCCCGAGGCTGCAGGCCGCAGAGACACGGAGCTGCTGAGGGTTTAAACACTGAGGCATGATGGGAGGGTGGTGGTGGTGGGGTGGAGACGGTGTCAGGGAGGACAGATTTGTCTTAATTGAGTTTTTTCTGGTGCATCGGGGAGCGCAGAGAAAAACCCAGTCAGGTATCAAAAGCTTTTTCCTGCTCGCTTCCTGTTTCCAGAGGAAAACATAAAAGCAGGAAATGTATTCGTCAGCGAGTGACCCCTGTCTGCCGCTGCAGCTGAGCATGCTGGGAGTTCTGCAGCAAAAAAAACGCCTCAAAACGTGTCGGAGCATCAAATCTGATGAATTATTCTGAGTTCTCATTGGCTCCTTCTGACGTGAATAAAAACACTGTCGTTTCCAAACAAACAGGAAATGATGCGTTTTTTTTTTTTGGGACTATTTTCAGCCGCGGATGAATCCAGGCTCGATGAAGTGTGTGTGTGTGTGTGTGTGTGTGTGTGTGTGTGTGTGTGTGTGTGTGTGTGTGTGTGAAACATGATCAGAGGAACGAGCTCTTTTTAAATCAAAGTCTGATCTTTGATCTTTGTGTTGTAGCTCATCAATAATCAGAAATATAAGTTAATTAAATGAATTAAAGAACCTTTATGGACCTCATGGCTCCTCATCACCCTCTCCTCTCCCTCTTCTCTTCTCTCTCCTCCTCCTGTTTCCTGTTTTTAATCCTCTCCTCCTCCTCGACTCCTTCCACTTGTTTCTCAGTACCTTTCTCTCCTCTTTCTCTCCTCCCCTCTTTTCTTCTTCTTTTCCTCTTTCTCTTCTAATCCTGTCTGACATACCTCTACCCTTCCTCCCTCCACCTCCTCCACCTCTTGCTGTCCGGAGGAGAAGTGTGGAGCAGATTACGTCCATAGAAGCAGAAAAGAGGAACAAGTATGTCGGACAAAAGCGAACGTCCAAACACTGAGAGCCCCGCGGGAGCTTCTATTCAGGCAGTGAAGAGCCCCGGGTCACCTCCTCCCCCCTCCTCCACCTCCTCACAGACAGCTTGACCTCTGCCTCCCTCTGTCTGGACCCCCTCCTCCCCCTCCTCCCCCTCCTCCCCTCCGCTCTGCCTCTCTCCAGGCAGTGCTGTTGTTTCTGCAGTGTGTAGTGATGCATTGTGGGCCGGCAGAGGGTTTTGTAACATGAGGAAATGTTTGGGAACCCCGACTCCCCCGACTCCCCCGACTCCCCCTCTGACACACACACCTCCACTTTAATCTCCATAAGAAAGCTTCTTTCTCCACAGCAGCCTGAACGTGTCGGAGTTCAAACATGATCAGGATTATGTAATAAAGACGATTTGTTCAGACGTCTGATCAAAACCTGACAAAAACTAAAATCATCAGCCAGGTCCCAGCAGCAGCTGATATCACTGACCAGTCCAACAGCAGTCAGCCCAGAACCAGAACCAGAACCTACAGCAGCTGATCTCACTGACCAGTCCAGCAGCAGTCAGCCCAGCTCGGCGTCTGTCTTTCAGCCTTTTATTTCACCAAGCTCTCACCAACCACTAAAAGTCAGTCCCACATTTACTCTTGTCCGGCGGCTTCTTGCTCGCTCACTCTCTCCTTTTCTCTTCTTAGCTTCCTCCGTCAGCGTCTCAGTCTCTGAGACAGTCTCTGAGACAGTCTCTGAGACAGTCTCTGACAAACTCAAATAAATGTACTATGTCAGTCATGAACAGGTCCGGACCACGTCATCATTGTTGTGAGTGTTAGTAGTACGTTCTGAAAACGTTACAGTCGATAGTAGATTTATAACAGCTCAGCTTCTCTGATGGATTGGACCGTCTCGTGGTCCGGTTCTGGCCCGTGAGCCGCATGTTTGACCCCCTGATGTGACATATTCATTGCGTTCTGTCACTTTAAGAGAAGTCTTTGTTTGTTTGTTTGTTTTCACTCTGACCGTCACCACGTCAACTGGCGTGTGTGTGTGTGTGTGTGTGTGTGTGTGTGTGTGTGTGTGTGTGTGTGTGTCTGTGTGTGTGTGTGTGTGTGAAATGCTCTTCCTCTGTACTTTCTGCTCACTCTCTTTTTCTGCTGCAGTCTGGGTAATCCATACAGTTGAAAGATGGACAAACTCTACACACACACACACACACACACACACACACACACACACTGTGATTAATGGCAGTAGAGCCTATAGCAGATTATGGTGAAATCACTACAGATAAAGTACTGCAGAGTGTGTGTGTGTGTGTGTGTGTGTGTGTGTGTGTGTGTGTGTGTGTGTGTGTTTTATCGGAGCCAGACATCCGTTCCCGCTCAGCCAGAGAGAGAAAAAAGGGGGGAGGAAGAGGATGGGGGAGAAAATGATGAAGTTTCCAAAACAAAGAAAGCAGCCAATCAGACGCAGAGTTCCTCCTCCATCCATCTCTCCATCCTCACCTCCTCTTCCTCGTTTCACCTCCTCTTCCTCGTTTCACCTCCTCTTCCTCTTTTCATTCGTCCTGTCTGATAACGAGGTCAGGACTGAAGCCTGATTGGACGGCGGTCAGACAGGACTGAACTCTGATTGGATGTTTGTCAGCTGAGTTTGCTTTGATTGGAAGATTGTTTTTTTGTTTTTGTTGATTTAAGAACTCAATAATCAAGAGGAAGAAAGGAAGAAAGAAAGGAAGAAAGAATGGAAGGAAGGAAGGAAGGAAGGAATGGAGGGAGGGACAGAGGAAGGAATAAAAAAGTGTAGTGATGAAGGAAGAATCAAAATAGAGAGCAAAGGACAGAAGAAGGAAGAGAGGAAGTGGAGAAGGAGGGAGGGTGCAAGGAAATAAGATGGAGGATGAACTGAAGAAAGGAAGGACGGAACAAAGAAACTGAATCAAGAGAAGAGGAAGAATGTAGAGGAAGTGTGGAATGAAGGGAGGAAGAAAGCAGGGATAGAGGAGTGAAGGGAGGAGAGTGAGAACAAAGGAAGTGAGGGAAAAAGTTGGAGGACGATCTGTAGAGAGGAAGGAAGGAACAAAGGAACGGGATCGAGAGGAGAGGAAGAAGGTAATGAAAGAAAGGAAGTGAGGAAGGAGGAAGAGGAAACGAAATAAGAATTATGATAAGAGGGAAACTGATCTTCTTCAGTCCGTGATATTGACTGTGTGTGTGTGTGTGTGTGTGTGTGTGTGTGTGTGTGTGTACTATCATCCATTAGAGAGCTATAATTATGGTAAGTGAGGCAGAGCACCGATCAATACAGCAATTCATCAATGTGACTCCGCCCCCAAAAAACACACACGATTCCAATTTGACCA
This sequence comes from Larimichthys crocea, assembly GCF_000972845.2. NCBI lineage: Eukaryota > Metazoa > Chordata > Actinopteri > Sciaenidae > Larimichthys > Larimichthys crocea. The sequence goes on along the minus strand of NC_040027.1, from coordinate 7,128,673 downwards.
AAGTCCAGATGTAACCACATACACACACACACACTGACCACACACACATACACACACACACTGACCACACACACATACACACACACACACACACTGACCACACACACATACACACACACACACACTGACCACACACACAGACCACACACACACATACACACACACACACACACACACTGACCACATACACACACACACACTGACCACATACACACACACACACATACACACACACACATACACACACACTGACCACACACACACACACGTGTAACAACAATAAGAGAGGTTTATTTTTCAGATCAATAAACTTTGAGCTCATAAAATAATTTCACTGATTGTTTATCATATTTCAATATTTACAGTGTCACCTCTGATGGAGCTGCAAGGCATTGTGGGAATGAGTCAGTTTGTAGTTTTTACTTGTTAATTGGTGTTCAGTGCTCGTTAAGAACAGAAACCTTCTGATAATGACAAACTCATGGAGTCTGATGGAGGCTGGTGGTTGTGTGTTGGAGGTCTGATGGAGTCTGATGGAGTCTGATGGTTGTGTGTTGGAGGTCTGATGGAGTCTGATGGAGTCTGATGGTTGTGTGTTGGAGGTCTGATGGAGTCTGATGGTTGTGTGTTGGAGGTCTGATGGAGTCTGATGGAGTCTGATGGAGTCTGATGGAGTCTGATCTCCAGAGTAAACATCAGCAGATGTTTGAAGTCTGTCTTCAGTTCTTCGTGCTCGGAGACTCCGTCGTGTTTCCACTTTGTTTGAGGTCACATGACTGATCAGCTGTTTCCTGTCTCTTCTTCTGGTTTTCTGACTGGAGAATTGGCGCCACCTCCTGCTCGTCTCATGAATGACCTGATGTTCACAGAGCGGGAGAAGACGGAGACAAACGTTGGGTCTTGTTTTGTCCAAACTTGCATTTTATTATTTTATCGTTTGTGTTTCCGTCGTGAACGTCCTCGTTTGTTCGTCAGTGTGTTGCTGAGCAGCCACGATGAAGAACTGTTGGTTTGTTTGTCTGTCGATGACGAGGAGCGTCGAACATTTGGTCTCTGAAGAAGAAGAAAACACAAATCAATGTTTCATCCTGTTAGCCCATGCTAATCAGCCGCGGAGGTCAGAGGTCAAACACATTGATATTTCTCTGGCTGCTTTCCAGACGCTGCACATTGAACAGGTTTGGAAGGTTCCTGGAAGGGTTTTGGAGGGTTTTGGAGTTCTTGTTGTGTGTGTGTGTGTGTGTGTGTGTGTGTGTGTGTGTGTGGTAATGGTGTTGGCCCTCTTTTGTTCTGGCAGAAGGTGGTGAATGGCAGCCGCTCAAAGAAAACAGACAGAAGCTTCAAAATGGTTGCCAACGCTTTAAGATGGCTGCCAGGCTGGAGAGAGAGAGAGAGAGAGAGAGAGAGAGAGAGAGGGCAACCACACCACACACACATACACACACATGCACACACATGCACACACACACACACACATGCACACACACACACACACATGCACACAGGCCAGGGCATGGGGCGAGTGTCAGTGTGTGTGACAGAAAATGTTAAAAGTGTGTTTGTGATTGAAAATGTGAAGAAATGTGTGTGTGTGTGTGTGTGTGTGTTTGTGTGTGTGTGTGTGTGTGTGTATTTATGTGTGTGTGTTGCAGTTGGCAGCGTCTCCTTGGCAGCGGCGGCTGGTTGGGCGTCCAACAATGGAGACGGCTAACGGGATTCTCTCTCTCTTTCTTTCTCTCTTTTTTTAAACACCGTCGGAGGGCGAGAGACATAAACTACAAATAGAAAGAAGAGAGAGAGAGAGAGAGGCTGGTGTTGTAAACGGCGGCGTGTTGGCAGCGGCGTCTCGCCGACACAAAGCCTCGTCTGCCTCGTCTGCCTGTGCACTTTTATTTTATAATTAATGGAACAAAAATAACACACACATCCAGAGTGTTGGCTTGATCCGTCCTAAACGTCGAGTGTGTGTATGTGTGTGCGTGTGTGTGTGTGTGTGTGTGTGTGTCGGGGTCGTGTGGCGAGTTTTCCACAAAATGGCGTCCGGTGGGCGGCATCAAAATGGAGGCCCGGGGTGTCGAAATGTAAAAATCATTTTAACATGAAGAAAAATATTTTGTGTGCGTGTGTTTGTGTGTGTGAGAGTGTGTGTGTGAAAGTGTGTGTTTGTGTGTGTGAGAGTGTGTGTGTGTGTGTGTGTTTGTGTGTGTGTGTGTGTGTGTGTGAAAGTGTGTGAAAGTGTGTGTGTGTGTGTGTGTGTGTGTTTGTGTGTGTGAGAGTGTGTGTGTGTGTTTGGCTCGCAGACCCGGCCGTGCTGCCGTGCCAGGGTTCAAGATGCCAAGTCGGGTCTTGATCTTCCAGTGCTGCCTGGAAACACAAAACAAACGCACCTCCTCCTCCTCATCATCACTTCATCTGGTTTTCTAAACGTTTTCCAAATGTTGTCAGAATGTTTCTGTGGAGTGCAGTGTGAATGTTTCAGGACTGATGAAGGATGAAATGATTAATAATTTAAACATGATTTGAATTTGTTGAACAGACGTCAGCAGCCACGAGAACTGATGTCAGAACGTTATATGAACGTTATATAAACGTTATTACACAATATGAAGCATGAAAAATAAAAGAGACTAAACACGTCAGTCATAACGGAGACTGAATGAATTTATAATAATAATTAAATATCAGATTCATGTTATGAGAAACAAAATAAAATGACTGTCATGATATCAGAAACACGATGTCGCATATTTACATAAAATTTGAAAGTCAAAAAAATAATTTTTTAAATTTATTTTATCTTTTGCTGAATTTTTTTTTTTTTTTCAAACTCACAATGAGTTTGAAACCAGAAAAAAACCAAAATGACAGAGTGGAAAGAAACAGAAATGATTCATGAGATAATTTATATCACTGTGTTACTAATATGATATTATATTACCTGTTTTATTAACATTATATTAATCATTTATTTTTTAAATATCATGGTTATCTTCATCATCATACCTGATGTTTTTGTCTTCGCTCACACCGAAACATATTTCACATAATTTAATGATCATAGAATATTTTTATTTTCACACAAACATAAAAAACGTGTTTTAAATAATATTTGGATCCGTTTAATTGTTTTGATCGTCTAAGTTTTAATAGAAATAAAGATCAGAGCTTCTCCTTAATAACTGTGTGTATGAACAACATCATGAAACATTAATAAGTCAGATTTATATAAAGGAGCAGCTGTCAATCATTCTGTGCGTGCGTGCGTGCGTGTGTGTGTGTGTGTGTGTGTGTGTGTGTGTGTGTGTGATTTGTGGCCTTTATAAAAATGAATTCAAACGTCTCCTCATTTCATTAAAAGCTCGATCAGAGCGCCGCTGCTCAGATCGATACGAGCGCTGGGTGTGTTTGATTTTCTTTCCTGCACAGGGCCCCGGGCGGGCGGGAAACTCCCCGTCCAAAAACCTTCCAGTAAAAAACATCTCGTCTCCGTACAGGGGGTCTGAAATGAACTCTCTCTCTCTCTGTATCATTGGCATGTCTCTCGCCCCAGTCAACACTCGGCCTCTCAGCCAAACAGAAGAAAAAAAACAGACATCGGCCAAAACACTTTCTGTTTCTGCCAAGACACAACGCCAGTGTGACTCGACCAGAGAGAGAGAGAGACAGACTGTCCCCGCAGACTGTCTAAAACCTGGACGTAGTCTCCGTGACGTCCCCGCAGACTGTCTAAAACCTGGACGTAGTCTCTGTGACGTCCCCGCAGACTGTCTAAAACCTGGACATAGGGACGTCCCCCACGGGTTTCTGAAAACAGTTTTTTGTACCAGACTGTAAACGTGTTTATTTCTGAAGTTGGACATTTGGACGTGGGGACTTCTGGTCTCAAGGGGACGACAAGAGGAACTGCAGTTTTTGGTGCTTCCTGTGTGATGGACCAATCAGAGTTAAAGTTAAACACTCTTGATGAACATTAATGAGCTGCAGTGTTAAAGTCATTCATCAATAAATTATAAATTATTTATTGGTCAATAATCAGAATTAAATTATAAACGGACATTCTGCATAACAAGTACTTTTACTTGAGTACTTCAAGTATGTCTTGCTGCTCATACGTACATTTCACATTCAGGCTCCGACTCCTAACAAAGTATTTCTGCTGTTGTATTTGTACCTTCAGTACAACACCTCCTAATGATAAATAAACAGGTTTTAAGGTGGTCTGGAGTCATTTTAAGGTGGACTGCAGTTTCCTTTTGGTGGTCTGGAGTCATTTTAAGGTGGTCTGGAGTAATTTTAAGGTGGTCTGGTGTAATTTTAAAGTGGACTGCAGTTTCCTTTTGGTGGTCTGGAGTAATTTTAAGGTGGTCTGGAGTAATTTTAAGGTGGACTGGAGTAATTTTAAAGTGGGCTGCAGTTTCCTTTTGGTGGTCTTCAGTTTTCTTAAGGTGGTTTGGAGCTTTTTTAAGGTGGTCTGGAGTTCTTGGTGTCCTCTCTTCGTGTTAAATATTTGTTTTGCATGGTTTTAGAAGAAAAAGGGGGAAGAGAGAAGAAGAGGAGATGAACGACGGGAAGGGGAGAGAGAGAGGGAGGAAGGAGTGAAGATAGAAGAGCGAAGGAGCAAGGGTCAAAGGTCAGAGAGAGAGAGAACTGATGTGAGTCGCCAGCTCCACAATTCCTCCCTCTCTCCCTCTGACATTCTGGGAATCATCCAGTAGCTCGTCCCTCCCTCCCTCCCCTCTCTCTCTCCCCTCTCTCCCCTCTCTCCCTCCCCTCTCCCTCCCTCCCCTCTTCCTAGAAAAGAGGCGGTTCATGTCAGACAGAGAGAGAGCAGAGCTGAGCGAGCGACCTCTGAGGCCACAGAGTTTGACTTTCCCACAGAGAGAGAGAGACCTCTACCCTCTCTCTCTCATTGTTTTCTAAGTGCTCTAATGTGTGTGTGTGTGTGTGTGTGTGTTGTTTTGTTTTGTTTATTTCCACGCTCGGCTTCACTCAGTGTTTCGATGAACAGAGGAAGAGGAGAGAGAGAGACGAGGAGGAAAAACTTGTTGAGCTTTTGTTTCTAAATGAAGGCTTTTATTTTGAAGTCTGAGACTTTAAGAATAAAAGCACAGACTAGCAGAGGTTATTATTTCTGCTTATTTTTATTTTGAAGGCTTTCAGCGACAGAGAGGAAAAGAGAGAAAGAGGGAGAGTGACAGGAAACAGGAAAGGAGAGAAGAGTTCAGTTCACAACACCTTTAAAAAATAAAAGCATATTTCAAAACATGGGCTTTTATTTTGAACTTGTAAGAGACACAGCAAAAGAAAAAAAGAAATAGAATATAACAGGAAGTGAACAAGGCGAAAAGAGCTTAATTTAAAGCACTTTTCAAAATAAAAGCATGGATAGCACCAACTTGTGTGTTACTGAGCTTTTATTTTTGAAGTCTGTGATGGAGGAAAGAAAGAAGTGAACGATAAAAGGAGAGAGGAGCAGTGACACACTTCAGAATAAAAGCATGAGTGGCAAGAACTCGACTTTTATTTTGATGCCTGTAATGAAGATAGCAGGAAGGAAGAGGATGACTTTCAAAATAAAAGCAACTCTTTTTTAAACTTTTAATTTGAAGTTTGTGTGTATTGCTTGTTGCTCCCAGTGTGTGTGTCACAGTGTGTGTGTCACAGTGTGTGTGTCACAGTGTGTACAGCTCCCCTCCCCCTCAGTGGGGGGTGGATGCAGACGGTCCGATCTGCTCCCACGCCTCATTAGCATATTTAATTAACCTGGACGAGGGGGTGGGGGGTGACGGCTGAATGAAGGGGTGGGAGGGGGGTGATGGGGTAGGGGGGTAGTGTGTGAAAGTGCCCTCCAACACACACCCATCAGCAGCCCCCCTGCTCACCACCCTCCGGTTGCCATGGTTTCAGGCTGATGCTCTTTGTTTTAAGCTGCTGAAGCAAACACACACACACACACACACACACACACACACACACACAGTGAGCAACAAAACAAGGCTGCACTGTGTGTGTGTGTGTGTGTGTGTGTGTGTGTGTGTGTGTGAACGTTTGAGTCGAACACGTCTCACCAGTTCAAACACAAAGAAAGAAACAAAATGTCAGAAACATTCAGAGGAAGCGCTCGTTACACTTCCTGTTGATTCAGCCAATCACAGAAACTCTTTAAATGTTGTGACGCTGTGATGTCACAACACCTGGACTGGGCTCAACCAATCAGAAGAAAGGCTCATTAATATTAATGAGACAAAACGTCCTGTTTAAATTATACTGAAACATTGCTCTTCCTGGTGCTGGTCCTGGTTCTGGTCCAGGGTCAGGTCCTGCTTCTGGTCCTGGTTCTGGTCCAGGGTCAGGTCCTGGTTCTGGTCCTGGTTCTGGTTCTGGTCCAGGGTCAGGTCCTGCTTCTGGTCCTGGTACTGGTTCTGGTTCTGTTCCAGGGTCAGGTCCTGTTTCTGGTCCTGGTTCTGGTTCTGTTCCAGGGTCAGGTCCTGCTTCTGGTTCTGGTTTTGCTCTTCTCTGCTCAGCTTCGTTTCTTCATTTGCTGTTTGATAATTACGTGTGGTCGTCATAATTAAAAAAGTTTCCCTGTGGTGGACGTCCTAACAGAACCCAACCTGACCCGACTCCATCCGTCTCCGTCCGGTCCTGAGTCATGGCCCCTGCAGCCGGCTCCAGGGGGATGATGGGTAATATTTCTTCCACTCCCCGAGCATTTTATCTGCAGCGCGGCCGATCGATGATCCTGAAGACGCTAAATCACTCGCAGGAGCGAGCTGCATCCGAGCAGAGAGCATGCTGGGAAAACAGAGGGGGGGAGACAGAGGGGGAGAGAGAGAGGGGGGGCCTTCACAGTCTGTAGTCGGTCTGTAGTCTGTCTGTAGTCTGTCTGTAGTCGGTCTGTAGTCTGTCTGTAGTCGGTCTGTAGTCGGTCTGTAGTCGGTCTGTAGTTTTAAGACGACAGTTTGTCCTGATGAGCACCCTTCAGCTCTGAGCAGACCCTGGTCTGGTCGCTGCCTCGTGTGAGCGTCGTGACAGATTATTCAGATTTGAATAAACGGATCAACAGGATGCTGAAATAACTCCATCATGATGACAAACAACAACAACAACAAGTGTTTTCTGTTAATCACACCAACATGTTTTTCAATAATAATAACCTTTATTTAATCAGCAGTGACACACAGGTCTGACAGGTGCAGCACAAATTTAAAAAATGTGACAGCTCTGCTCTGAGGCTGTCAGGTACAGGTGGAGGTACATTCACGTGTTTGTTGCAGTAACTTAAACAGACGTGGAGCGTGTCGGTCGGTGACATCACAGGTGGAGATGTGACTGTGTGAGTAGTATGTTCAGGTGTTCAGGTGAGGGGAGGTTCATGTTCAGGTGTTCAGGTGAAGGGAGGTTCATGTTCAGGTGTTCAGGTGAAGGGAGGTTCATGTTCAGGTGTTCATGTTCATCCAGGTATTCCAAATCTGGCTGATGATGCCTTCAAGGACTCATGGGAAAACAAGTTTCATCTTCAGTGTATAGTCATGTAAACTAACCGTTCAATCAGGAGAGAGATACTGCTTGCCGCGCGCGAGTGTGTGTGTGTGTGTGTGTGTGTGCGCGCGTGTGTGTGTGTGTGTGTGTGTGTGTGTGTGTGTGTGTGTGTGTGTGTGTGGTGTTGACTCATCCTCATCGCTGTTTTTCTGTTTTTCCCTCCAGAAACCGGCCAATCAGAAAGCCCTAACCAGGCCAGCGAATCAGATATCAAGGAGCAGCCAGAGAACGGTGAGACACACACACACACACACACACACACACGTTGTACTGTACATACACACACATTTGGGGTGACCTGGTGGTCAGACAGATCGAGGCTGTGGTTTTATCACACGCACACACACACACACACACACACATTCCACTGTGGAGGTTGTTTGTCTTGGTTAGGGAAGTGTGTGTGACAGATTTTTAAGTGTGTGTGTTGATGGATGACAGTGTGTAAAGCAGCATACTGTGTGTGTGTGTGTGTGTTAGACCTTGACCCTGAGGTTCAGCTACGTGCTGGTCGACACACACACACACACACACACACACACACACACACAGCTGGTAGTGATTATCTTTGTTTTTACTACGACTGTTACTATGACTACTATGACTGTCACTACTATTACTACGAC
>NC_040027.1:7111927-7119055 GCF_000972845.2 Larimichthys crocea | reverse complement strand
TAATGTTAGACCAGCGTTACTTTAATGTTAGACCAACGTTACTTTAATGTTAGACCAGCGTTACTTTAATGTTAGACCAGCGTTACTTTAATGTTAGACCAGCGTTATTTTAATGTTAGACCAACATTACTTTAATGTTAGACCAGCGTTACTTTAATGTTAGACCAGCGTTACTTTAATGTTAGACCAACATTACTTTAATGTTAGACCAACGTTATTTTAATGTTAAACCAACGTTATTTTAATGTTACACCAACGTTATTTTAATGTTAGACCAGTGTTACTTTAATGTTAGACCAGTGTTACTTTAATGTTAGACCAACGTTCTTTGAATCAAATGTGATACTGAGCTGAATACTTGTTCTTCTCTTGTTCTGTGATCAGTGTTCAGAGTCATGTGATCATGTGATCATGTGATCTTGTGATCATGTGATCAGTATAGTCATTGAATATGTAATGACCTCTCTCTTCAGGTCACCTGGGTTTCCAGGACAGCTTTGTGACGCCTGGCGTGTTCACGGTGGCCGAGTTAGTACGAGTCTCACAGAGTAAGTGCCACACACACACACACACACACACACACACACATGAATTCATTCATCTCATATAAACCTGTATTCATGTTCATATACTGGTTTCTGATTGGCTGGCTGGTGTCAAACATGATGATCAAGGTGTGTCACAGAGAAGCTACCTGCATGATCTGAGTCCTGACTCTGATGTAGATCAGATCAGGGGCCGTGTACCTGCTTCACCCGGGCAGGAGGCCAGTTCATCATCCTGATCAGATACAATGATCAGGACTGTTTCTGCTGCATGACAGGTGTGTTTACCTGACAGGTGAGCTCAGACAGTGATGAGACGTCACCATGGTTACACATTATTCCAAAACATTTAAATTGTTCCTGACATCATCATCAGCCATGAGCCAATGAGCCGTCTCGCTCTGAACTCATTTAAATATCAGGAAATATCAGAGATAAGAGGGCGAGATACAGACTGCAGAGTGGAAGAGAGAGAGAGGGAGAGATGGACGGGCGATAGACAGAAAGGAGAGAGAGAACAAGGGGCGAACGAGGGGCGAACGTGACCTTTAAAAAGTGCCGACATGCAGGAGAGAGAGAGAGAGAGAGAGAGTGACAGAGAGCGCAGTGGGATCTATATGAGTCTGTCGATCGCCCACCGCTAACAATAGGAGATGTAAAGTGCCTGTCAGCACACACACAGACCTCTGATCAAAGAGCCATCGATCACACACACACACGGATCTGCTTCAGATATACGCACTGCGCATGCAAACACACTCCATCCGACCATAGGTGTGTGTGTTTAGGGGGTCGAGGGCGCCAGGTGGACCCAGACAGGTCACCAGGAACACACACGTACAGGTAGCTGATTGGTCCAGACCACAGACAGTCTAAAACCTGGACGTAGTCTCCGTGACGTCCCTGCAGACTGTCTAAAACCTGGACGTAGTCTCTGTGACGTCCCTCAGACTGTCTAAAACCTGGACATAGTCTCCGTGACGTCCCTGCAGACTGTCTAAAACCTGGACGCTGTCTCCGTGACGTCTTGAAACTAGTCTAAAAGACGAGATGTAGTGGATGGATGTACGAGCAGATAGCGTAGTGGTTGCCTTGTAGTATCTGAATACCAAGATGAGTTCACAGTACCTCTGTGCGGTATCCATACAGAGTTATTGATTCGATTGACATCAGATCGATTGATCAGGTCTACACTGTCAGATGTTGTTTCCTTTAGTCCTGCTCTCATACTTCATGATCATCAGAGTGAGCAACAGCAGACGGTCAGTGAACGCACCATGTGTTTGTATGAACAGTTTCTATGTATTTATTGTTTCTAATGAGGAAGATCACAGAGCTGAAACACTGCATGATATATTCACACACACACATACACACACAATTGTATTCGCAGATACACACACCCTTTCTCTATTCCGTGTGTGTGTGTGCATTGTGTTGGTCAGCAGATTTGCAGCGATGCGGCTCTGGAAGAATCACTTATAGATTAGAGTGCAGTCCACAGTGTGTGTGTGTGTGTGTGTGTGTTCATGTATTCACTCTGCAGTTGCTCACAAAACATTAATTCTAATTAATGATGAATGAAGACAAACATTCAGTTTAACGTCCAATCACAAACCTGTATGAATCTGATCAGATACAAACAACACACACTACAGTGCACTGTGTGTGTTGTGTGTGCAATCAAAACTATGAATCAATAAGCGCGATAACATTCAGACAAGAGGAGAGGAGAGAGGAGAGGAAATAAAAAAAATAAATAAACTTCTCTGCCATTTGTATGTTTAATTATAATTTTTGAAATGAAGAAGTGTAAAGAACTGAAAGTGACTCTTGAAGCATCTTCAATTCAATAATAATAATAAAATCAACTTTATTTATTAAAACCGAGTTTACAAAGTGCTTCAAAGAGCAGCCACACAGGTTCAAACAGAAATGATAGAAAAGATAAAAATAAAGATAAAAATGAGTCAAATATAATAAAATAGAGTTTTAAGAACTGATTGACTGACTCAGAGAGGGCGACCTGCCTGAGGAGACGAGGCGACGCTGCAGGTTTCACGGGGTTAACATGCTGGATTAAAAGTGTCAGTAAGACGTGAACATCAGTGAAACGAGAGGAGAGGAGGGACAGTTATGTCTCTGAAGTGAGACACAACCTGCAGTTCCTCTAACGTCCACCTGAGGCTGGCTCCAGAAGTGAGTCAGTCTCCATAAGTCCCCATGTCCAAATGTCCAACTTCACAGCAGAAATAAACATGTTTACAGCCTGGTACAAAAAACAGTTTTGGTCTCTGTAGCTAATTTCCCCGTTCATGACAACTGTACTGAGGGTGAATTTATATACAACTCACCTGTTCACATTATATTAAGGCTTAAAGTTATGCAGGGTTAAGAGCGTGGACGCTTTGATTGACAGGTGGGTGTGGTCACAGATGGCTTGTTTGAGCAACCAGGCTTATTCAGCTCCACTGATGATCGACGTCTTTGCTGATTTTTAGATTAGCCGGGAGGCGGATGAGGGAGGACTACAAACATGGCGGCGTCTCAGGCTCTGTCACACCTGCTGTACCAAACACACCTGTGCAACACATGTTGGTGTTTGCTCGTTGGCAGCGAGAGAGAGTGATCTTGTTTAATAGAGTGAATGGAGACACACACACACACACACACACACACACACACACACACTGGGGTCTGCAGGGGTGACTGAAGCCTATAGCTTACCAGAAGATGAGAAGTGGTCGGGGTGGTTGGGGGTGTTATTGAACAGAGCGCACACACACACACACACACACACACACACACGCGCACACACACACACACACACACAGCGGGTGACCTTGGCGTTGTGCAGCCATTACACAATTCACTGGCAGGCCAATCGAATCTCTCTCTGTCGATCAATATCCTATTAAAGCAGCACACAAAGAGAGAGAGGCTGAGCGAGCGAGAGAGTATAGGTTAGTGTAGCAGCGTGGATAAATGTGATTGGTCAGTTCAGTATATTTCTGCAGATTCTGACTTCTCCTCCTCAATCATCCCTCCTTCACTCTCTCACTCTCTCACTCCTTTCACTCTCTCCTTCCTCCTCAGACTTCCTTCCCTCCTTCACTCTCTCACTCCTTTCACTCTCTCCTTCCTCCTCAGACCTCCTTCCCTCTCTCACTCTCTCACTCCTTTCACTCTCTCCTTCCTCCTCAGACCTCCTTCCCTCTCTCACTCCTTCACTCTCTCACTCTCTCACTTTCTCACTCCTTTCACTCGCTCCTTCCTCCTCAGACCTCCTTCCCTCCTTCACTCTCTCACTCCTTTCACTCTCTCCTTCCTCCTCAGACCTCCTTCCCTCTCTCACTCCTTCACTCTCTCACTCTCTCACTTTCTCACTCCTTTCACTCGCTCCTTCCTCCTCAGACCTCCTTCCCTCCTTCACTCTCTCACTCCTTTCACTCTCTCCTTCCTCCTCAGACCTCCTTCCCTCTCTCACTCTCTCACTCCTTACACTCTCTCCTTCCTCCTCAGACCTCCTTCCCTCTCTCACTCTCTCACTCCTTTCACTCTCTCCTTCCTCATCAGACCTCCTTCCCTCTCTCACTTTCTCACTCCTTTCACTCTCTCCTTCCTCCTCATCCCTCCTTCACTCTCTCACTCCTTTCACTCTCTCCTTCCTCCTCAGACCTCCTTCCCTCTCTCACTCTCTCACTCCTTTCACTCTCCTTCCTCCTCAGACCCCCTTCCCTCCTTCACTCTCTCACTCCTTTCACTCTCTCCTTCCTCCTCAGACCTCCTTCCCTCTCTCACTTTCTCACTCCTTACACTCTCTCCTTCCTCCTTGGACCTCCTTCCCTCCTTCCCTCTCTCACTCTCTCACTCCTTTCACTCTCTCCTTCCTCCTCAGACCTCCTTCCCGCCCTCACATGTTCCCCACAGCTCTGATCTGAGTTTGGGTTTGTTAGGGGTGAGGAGACTCGCTCGCCGATCGAGCGTCGATCTTTAAAAGTTAGAAGAATAAAGAGCACGTCTGTGGTTCATTATGGGGACGTTCAGAGTGAATCATAATGGATTCATAATGTTTGATGAATAAACACTCATCACTCCTGCAGTGCATCCAAACCCATGAGGTGTCAGTGCACCTCACTCTGCCCTGTCAGCTCCTCTCTGCTCCTCCAGCTGCAGGTGGAAACATTAGAGGTCGTTCCTCGTGTGCTTAAAATGTTCACGTCTACCTGAGCTCTAAGAGGCGCAACAATAAATCAATAATAAATCAATAATAAATCAATAGAAGAAGAATTGATTATAAAAACACTGAAACCTGCTGCAGGACTCACACACTTCAAAACAGAAGCCTGAAGATTAATGTCACTTATAGAAATACACACAGTGAATACACACTCATACACACACACATACACACACATACACACACACACACACGTACACACTCACATACACACTTATACACACACATACACACACTCATACACACACATACACACACGTACACACTCATGCACACTCATACACACACACACACACGTACACACTCACATACACACTTATACACACACATATACACACACATACACACACATACACACTCATGCACACTCATACACACACATACACACTGCAGAGTGTACTGAGAGCTGCAGGTTGTGTGAGAAACACTTTGATGTTTCTAGACACTTGTAACACACATACACACACACACACACACACACACACACACACACACACTGAGGCGTGACAGGATTACCAGGGGCGCACAACACAAATTTCATGTACACACACAGAAACACACACTTTTCCTCCCAGTGTGTCAGGAGAGCTGATATTAGACGTAAGGATTTGGGGATTAAGTTGATATGATGGCATAACACTCCCACTGCACACACACACACACACACACACACACACAACTACAAAGAACACACACACACAAACAGATAAGGAGGCAGATGACCCACTTGGCACCTTCCAGTACCTTCGTCTGGAGGCATTCCCACCTGACACACACACTCACACACACTCACACACACTCACACACTCACACACACACTCACACACACTCACAACGATGCAGGGATGAAAAGATGAATAAAGCTGGAGGCCTCCATGGTTCAAACTCATCCATCCCTCCTTCCTCCTGCCCTCTGTCGCCCCTGGCAACACACACACACACACACACACACACACACACACACACAAACACACACACACACACACAGCTGGTGGTGTGCCAGCACCATATGGACAGCACAGCACAAATGGCACAAAGATGTGTGGCAATTTTAATAATAATCACAATAATAATGATAATAAAGTGATACAGTGAAGATAATTACGTATTGATCCTCAGATTAATAATAATAATAATTATTATTATAGTAATAATTACTGTAAAATAAAAAGTCAGAGAGATGATCAGTGAAGTTCAGTGAGCATCCAAACTCAACGTCACCTCGACACAGAAACAAACTCTTTGTTGTTTATTGGCAGAAAATGAATAATTCAAGATCTAAATGAACAAAGACGGTCAGCTTAAAGTCCTGTTAACGCCCCCTACAGGCTGCGGTGCACACTGCAGACACAATACGACACTAATCTATATAAAGTGTTGGCTTTGCTGCGGAGCCAGTTAACCCAACCTGAAGCCGAGCAGCTGTGAGCTGCTACTGACATCTACAAGATAATGTTTGTGAGTCTGACTCAAAGTCCTGATGTGAAGATGATTCACACGCTTCCACTGAGCTCTACATGGAAAGTGCTACATACCAGACCTTGGAAAAGTGTGTGTGTGTGTGTGTGTGTGTGTGTGTGCAACTATCTCAGACCAGTACTATCTCTGCAGGGCAGAGAGAGAGAGAGAGTGATAGATAGATAGAGCGAGCTCACGGTGCTGAGCTCAGCAGAAAACTACCCACCAGGTCCTGTCAGTCCTTCTCCTCCTCCTCCTCCTCCTCCTTTCATCCCATCACGCCATCATGCTCTCTGTCAATAAAGCGATGAAGAGGAGGGATGGAAGGGGGAGGCGAGGGGCTAGACGGATGTCCGGGTTTGAAGCTGATTGCTGCCTTTGTTCAGCAGGATTTTCAAATTGAAGCGTTTGACAACAAAGAGCCGACCCCCCCCCCCCCCCCCCCCCCCCCCCCCCCCCCCCCCCCCCCCCCCTCCCCCCCCCCCCCCCCCCCCCCCCCCCCCCCCCCCCCCCCCCCCCCTCCCCCCCCCCCCCCCCCCCCCCCCCCCCTCTGTCTCTCTCTCCCTCTCTCTGTCCCCCCCCCCTCTCTCCCTCTCCCCTTTAATAGTGAAAGTCTGTGCAGGCCTTTGTGAAAATCTGCTCTCCCCTGAGAGAAGCAGAGGAAGAGAGAGAGATGAGGAGGGAGGTAAATGGTGAGGATGGACAGATCAGAGAGGGAAGGAATGACAAGAAAGGGGGAGGAACAGTGAGGAAGAGTGAGGAACAGTGAGGAACAGTGAGGAACAGTGAGGAACAGTGAGGAAGAGTGAGAATCTCATGGGTCACCAAACACACCATAACACCGGGCAGTGAATGGAGAGTTTGTGTTCAGGAACATGTGTCAGT
>NC_040027.1:7099427-7109427 GCF_000972845.2 Larimichthys crocea | reverse complement strand
GTGTGTGTACCAAGAGTGTGTGTGTGTGTACGCAGAGTGTGTGTGTGTACGAAGAGTGTGTGTGTGTACGAAGAGTGTGTGTGTACGCAGAGTGTGTGTGTACGAGGAGTGTGTGTGTACGCAGAGTGTGTGTGTGTGTGTGTGTGTACACAGAGTGTGTGTGTGTGAGTGTGTGTGTCTGTGTGTGTACGCAGAGTGTGTGTGTACGCAGAGTGTGTGTGTGTGTGTGTACACAGAGTGTGTGTGTGTGTGTGTACGCAGAGTGTGTGTGTACGCAGAGTGTGTGTGTACGCAGAGTGCAGTTAACAGGCTAAAGTTTTAAGTGTGTGTGTTATGAGTTGGGACACAAATATAAATTGTTGAGGTCTCTCTCCTCCTCCCTCCTCTTCTCTTCTCCTCCCTCCTTCTCTCTTCTCCTCCCTCCTCCTCTCTTCTCCTCCCTCCTTCTCTCTTCTCCTCCCTCCTCCTCTTCTCCTCCTCTCTCCTCCTCCTCCTCTCTCAGTATATTCACGCTGCTTTTTTTCTTTCCTCTCCTCCCCTCTCCTCCTCTCTCCTCCTTTCTCCTCCTCGTCCTCTCTCAGTATATTTACGCTGCTTTTCTTTTTCTTTCCTCTCCTCCTCTCTCCTCCTCTCCTCTCTCCTCCTCCTCCTCTCTCAGTATATTCACACTGCTTTTTTTTCTTTCCTCTCCTCCTCTCTCCTCCCTCCTTCTCTCTCCTCCTCTCTTCTCCTCCCTCCTCCTCTCTCAGTATATTCACGCTTCTTTTTTTTCTTTCCTCTCCTCCTCTCTCCTCCTCTCTCCTCCTCCTCCTCTCTCAGTATATTCACGCTGCTTTTCTTTTTCTTTCCTCGCCTCCTCTGTCCTCCTCTCTCCTCCTCCTCCTCTCTCAGTATATTCACGCTGCTTTTCTTTCCTCTCCTCCTCTGTCCTCCTCTGTCCTCCTCTCTCCTCCTCTCTCAGTATATTCACGCTGCTTTTCTTTCCTCTCCTCCTCTGTCCTCCCCTCTCCTCCTCTCTCCTCCTCTCTCCTCCTCCTCCTCTCTCAGTATATTCACGCTGCTTTTCTTTTTCTTTCCTCTCCTCCCCTCTCCTCCTCTCTCCTCCTCTCTGCTCCTCCTCCTCTCTCAGTATATTCACGCTGCTTTTCTTTTTCTTTCCTCTCCTCCCCTCTCCTCCTCCCTCCTCCTCTCTGCTCCTCCTCCTCTCTCAGTATATTCACGCTGCTTTTCTTTCCTCTCCTCTTTTCTTTTCTTTTTGTCGTCTTGCGTTGGAAAGCTGGATATAAGCTGCGTGGCTCTCTAGCTAGCTCATTCATCTCCCGACAAGGTAAAGACTGTCAACACGCTTTTTATTTCCCGTGTCTGTGAAACCGTCACCTCCTCTCCACCTCCTCTCCACCTCCTCCTCCTCCATCACTCCTGCTCTCCTCGTGATGGGTCCATACCTGGATGGTGTTTGGTTTGTCGTTCGGTGTTGTGACGTGTTTGGTTTAGTCTGGTGGACTCGCCTCCTCCTCCTTCTCTCCTCCTGTCTTTTCTTCTCTTCTCTCACCTTTATAGCTTCCTCTCCTTTTTCTCCTCCCAGCTCCTCATCTTTTTTTACATCCAAGCATCATCCTCCTCTCCCCTGTATTGCTTCCTCTCGTTTTTCTCCTCTCCTTGTCTCTTCCTCTCCTCTCCTTGTCTCTTCCTCTCCATGCCTCTTCCTCTCCTTGTCTCTTTGTCTCTTCCTCTCCTCTCCTTGTCTCTTCCTCTCCTTGTCTTTTCCTCTCCTTGTCTCTTCCTCTCCTTGTCTCTTCCTCTCCTTGTCTCTTCCTCTCCTTGTCTCTTCCTCTCCTCTCCTTGTCTCTTCCTCTCCTCTCCTTGTCTCTTCCTCTTCCTCTCCTTGTCTCTTCCTCTCCTTGTCTCTTCCTCTCCTCTCCTTGTCTCTTCCTCTCCTTGTCTCTTCCTCTCCTTGTCTCCTTGAGGTACCCACAGGTGCATCACCCATCACCCATCACCTCCCTCTGACCCCGCCCCTCTCCACCCTGACCCCGCCCACCTGACAGCATGCTGATGTCATCATCATGGCTGTTAATTCATTGGTTGATCTGTGAAGAAAACGAACTGTTGGACACTGTGCATGACTCTGTGTGTGTGTGTGTGTGTGTGTGTGTTTATGTATATATATGTATGTGTGTGTGTGTTTGTGTATGTGTGTAATTAGTTGTGTATTTGTCGTCTCCACACACACACACTCCTGTTTCCCCCCACATGTACGTGTGTGTGTGTTAGAAGTGTTATCTTATACAGCAGATGAGGCATGAAGGAGTGAAGGAGAAGAGAAGGAAAGGAAGGAAGGAAGGACAGACAGACAGACAGACAGACAGACAGACAGACAGACAGACAGGCAGATAGATAGATAGATAGATAGATAGATAGATAGATAGATAGATAGATAGATAGATAGATAGATAGATAGATAGATAGATAGATAGATGAAGGTGTAAACAGGATGAGGAAGAGTAAAGTGCTGAGCAGACTCTGCCTCCATTCCACCTGACAAAACCTCTTCAACTGTTCATCACTCACACACACACACACACACACTCACACACACACACACACACACACACACACTCCTCCTCCTCCTCTTCCTCCTCCTCCTGCTGCACCTCCGTCCATCACTATAAGCCCCGCCCCCTCCAGGTTAATCATAACACTGAGTTTATTTATTATTTATTTTATTTTTAAATATTTTGTTTTAAAATAGTTTTTGTTTTGAAATATTATTCGTTTATTTTTATATTTTATTTAGTTCATACAACATTATACATTTATTATTATATGATTATAATTATTATAAAATATTTTTATTAACAACATGTTTTTTTATTAAATAATTATTATTTAATTACAATTTTTGTTAAAAAATAAAATGTATTGACTTTGTTTAAACATTTTGAGTTTATCTGTATATTTTATTCTTATTTTTTTTAGTATAGATTTTTTAAATAATAATAAATAAATCAATAAATCAATTTTTCACTTTAAAATAATAAACTGGTCTCTGAGGTCGCTGCCCTTGTTTCTCGCTCTGACTCCCTGCAGCCTCAGTCTGTCGGCCTCCCCCTCCTTACTGTCCACACCTCACCCAAACCGACTTCCTCCCCCCTCTGCCTTCCTCCCCCTCCTCCTCCCTCCTTCTCCCACCTCCTCTGACCATTGGAGGTGCATTAAAGTGTAAAATAAAAGAAGTCGCTGCCGCTGAGCCGCTCCTCATCCTCATCATCATCATGGTTCTTGGCAGGAATGGCGTCGCCCGCTGACGCTCTAAAGAAGTCAGAGAAGTCTGGTTTCTGCGGCGCCGTGCCTTCGCCGAGCGGCGCCTCCTCCACCTCCACCTCCTCCTCTTCTTCTTCCTCCTCTTCCCCCCGAACGGCTTTCACACACCATCACCGGCCCGTCATTACCGGGCCTCGAGGTGAGGTCCTCAACCAATCAACCCCAACAAACCACCACCTCCACCCCCCGCCTCACCTCCCTCACTCCTCCCCTCTCACACACACTCACCTCCTCACCCCTCCTCCCCCGTCAGTAGCTGTGGGTTTTGTCAGGAAGAGGCACAGAGCAGATAAGGAGGAGTCTGTTTACCTGTAGAGACTCACCTGTCAGCTTCAGGCTGGTTCGTGTGATTGTTGAGTGTATCCTCCTCACCCACTAACCACACGACTCCCGACCCTCACTCCCAAAGTCCTCCTCCTCCTCCTCTCTCTCTTCTTCTTCTTCTTCACTTTTTTAACGTCTGATTGATTCAAATATGTCACAGCACAGAAACACACTTCCTGCCTGCCTGTGTGTGTGTTAATGTGTGTGTTTGTTTTAATGTGTTAATGTTGTGGTGAGCATTAATGTGTGTTAATGTGTGTTAATGTGTCGTCAAAGTTCAGGATGTTTGGACTAAATCTGTGGTACAAAAACTAAATGAATCATCAGTTCTTGGATGTCCGAGTGTCTTTGAACACACCTCACACACTAAAGCCGGTACTTTGTTTGGATCTAATATTTCAGTCTAAAGATACAGATGGTCGATGATGGTCTAAACATTCACCTGGACTTACCTGGACTGACCAGGTAATAGTTAACTAATGGCAGCTTAGGTAAAAAGTTCTTCACGTGTACTCAGAGATCAGGCAAGAGTCCAAAATCATCGTCCAGAATAAACCTGAAGTTTGGATGTCGATGAATACAATATATAATAGTTTGTGTTGATTTGTTCTGTACACTGACATCTATTGCACGTCTGTCCGTCCTGGGAGAGGGATCCCTCCTCTGTGGCTCTTCCTGAGGTTTCTTCCACCTTTTTTCCCTGTTAAAGGTTTTTGTGGGCAAGTTTTTCCTCACTGGAACCGAGGGTCTAAGGACAGAGGGTGTCACTCCCTGTACAGATTGTAAAGCCTCAGAGGAAAATGGACTGTGTGACTTTGGGCTGTACAAATAAAATCTGATTTGATCTGATTTGATTTGAATTCGCGACGGGACAACAGCAGGGAAATTTACCTGGCAGAGGGGCAGACAGAGCAACAGGCAGAGGGGCAAAGGTCTGATGGGCAGGCAGGTCACCAAATTGGTGAGTCGGCAGGTGGAAGCACAACAGACAATTTGGCAAAGAGTAATTGGAAATGGTCAAGTGTATCTCCTTTAGGGCTGATGGGAAAGTGTGCAGGTAGTCTTGTTTGTTCCTGAGTGTCTGTGGGACGAAAGTGGCTCGTGTTGGAGCAGATCAGAGGAACAGTTGGTGACGAACAGCTGATGATGAACAGCTGATGACAAACAGCTGATGATGAACAGCTGGTGATGAACAGCTGATGACGAACAGCTGGTGATGAACAGATGATGATGAACAGCTGGTGAACAGCTGGTGAACAGCTGATGATGAACAGCTGATGACGAACAGCTGATGATGAACAGCTGGTGATGAACAGCTGGTGATGAACAGCTGGTGAACAGCTGATGAACAGCTGATGATGGACAGCTGATGATGAACAGCTGGTGATGAACAGCTGATGATAAACAGCTGGTGATGACCAGCTGATGACGAACAGCTGATGAACAGCTGGTGATGAACAGCTGATGATGAACAGCTGATGACGAACAGCTAGTGATGAACAGCTGATGACAAACAGCTGGTGATGAACAGCTGATGATAAACAGCTGGTGATGAACAGCTGGTGACGAACAGCTGGTGATGAACAGCTGGTGATGAACAGCTGGTGATGAACAGCTAGTGATGAACAGCTGGTGAACAGTTGAGTGGGCTTGCTTCTGTCAACTTCCTGTTTCTGTAGCCGCCATCTCCCTGTCACTCTTTCTTGTCGTTTACCCTCCTCCTCTCTGCTCCTTGCTCCCTCTTTTCTCTGAGTTTTCCCCTCCTCCTTCGTTCCCTCTTTTCATCCTTCGTCAGCTGACCGACCATGTCTCGTCTCCCCCTCGTTGTTTGCCATAACTTCTCACCTTCTTCACCAACCTTTCTCCTCCTCCTTGTCCAATCGTTACTTTCTCACCCCTCCATCCTTCATCCACATCCTCCTCCTCCTCCTCCGCTTCCCCCTGCGGGGCAAATACAGGAGCTATCATTTCAGTTCTTCTCCTTCTTATCGTTTATCAATCCACCTCTTGATGGCAAATATCTTCTTCAAGGAAATGCTGGCAGGGGAGAGACACAGGGGGAAGAGGAGGAGGTGGAGGAGGAGGAGGAGGATGGGGGGGGGGGGGGGGGGTGTCTGAGGCAGTGAAGCGAGGCAATTTGCAAAGTGGAACTAATCCCGGCCCTTTCTTCTGTGTTCGACATGCAGGCCGCCGGTCCTCAATACCACACACACACACACACACACACACACACACACACACACTGGGTGTTAAAGGAAGACTCAGACATTTTGGAAAATCCTCGTTTGCTGTCTTTGCCGGAAGACAGACGAGACGATCGATATCAGTTTAGTGTCTGTTCGTTCAAACTTTACATTTTTAGCTGCAGTCAGAAACATTAAAAATCATTCATCATCACTTTCCGGCTTCGTTCTCTGTGTGATGAACACGGTGCTCTCCAGAGGGCGCTCTGCTCTCTGCACTTTATTTCTTTAAACCAGCATCTCATATCATCTGGTGATTCGTTGTCTCACAAAGCTCTCACCTGCAGCAGCTAATCTCACTGCCTAGTCCAACAGCAGTCAGCCCAGAACCAGAACCAGAACCTACAGCAGCAGCTGATCTCACTGCCTAGTCCAGCAGCAGTCAGCCCAGAACCAGAACCAGACCCAGCAGCAGCTGATCTCACTGCCTAGTCCAGCAGCAGTCAGCCCAGCTCGGCGTCTGTCTTTCAGCCTTTTATTTCACCAAGCTCTCACCAACCACTAAAAGTCAGTCCCACATTTACTCTTGTCCGGCGGCTTCTTGCTCGCTCACTCTCTCCTTTTCTCTTCTTAGCTTCCTCCGTCAGCGTCCTCTTCACTCTCTGCTCCTCTGCCATCATGTCCGTAGAAGCTGCTGAGCCTGGTTACATTGCCCGTTAGCAAACTCCCAGTGCGGTCATGGCTAACTGAGCTAACAGCAGCTAACACACTGTGACAGAGGACGAGGAAGGAAAGTTTCCTCGTGACTGCGGAGACGAACAAATGTGCTGAAACTATTTGTTGATGGACAGCTGGTCCATCAGTGACGCTGATTTGTGTGTGTGTGAGTGTGTGAGTGTGTGTGAGTGTGTGTCCATTGTGATGTGATGTCATTTCCTTTCCTTCCTGTCCAGACGACGTCACTCCCTCACCTAAAAGGAAAGAAATGTGAACAATCCTGCACACACACACACACACACACACACAGACACACACACACAGACATACTGTACACACACACACACACAGACATACTGTACACACACATACACACATACACACACAGGTGAGTTGTACATGCCTGCACACTGAGTGAGATCATTTCTATTAATGTGCACACATGCCTGCACACTGAGTGAGATCATTTCTATTAATGTGCACACACACACAATGTTCCTCTGTGTGTGTGTGTGTGTGTGTGTGTGTGTGTGAGAGAGAGAGAAAGAGGGCAGAGAAAGCCATCCATCCAATGATTACTGTAAATACATTGGCCGCAGGGTACACACACACACAAACACACACACACAGACACACACACACACAAACACACACACACAGACACACACACACACACTCGGTCGGTGTGTATTGTCAGAGTGATAAATCACAGCAGACTTTAAGTGAATTAGTGCAGCAGCTTTAACTCTTCATCCATCCCTCCATCCTCTCTCTCTCTCGCCCCTCCCCTTTCTCTCGCCCTCTCTCTCTCTCTTTCCCTCCTCACAGCTCTATACATCACATCCTTAACGAGGCTCCGTTCACTAACGAGCAATCACAGAATATTAGACCAATTAGAGCCCTAATTAGATTGGAGAGGAGAGGGGAGGAGGATGGAGGGGCAGAGGGGAGGAGGAAAGGAAAGGACAAGAGGAGAGGAGGGAAGAGGAAACAAGGTGAGAGGGAGGAGAGGAAGAAGGGATGGAAGAAGGAAGGAAAGAGGAGAGGAGGAAAGGAGAGGAGGAAAGGAGAGGAGAGAGAGCAAGAAAAGAAGGAAAGAGGGTAGGAGAGGAGAAGAGAGACAAAAGAGGAGAGGAGGAACATGAAGTGTGTTTGTCGTCCTCCACACACTGTTTTTGATTGACAGCTGGGTGAGAGAGGTGCATCATGGTCTGTTTGGTGTGCTGTGTGTCATCAGGTATTTGCATGTGAAGCCACGCCCCCTTTAATCAACTTTAAATGTCCCCCTCCTCCCCCCTCCTCCCCTCTTGCTCTCCTTCCCTTTAATAATTGTCTCTCTATTTCTCTCCTCCTCCCCTCTCCTCCTCCCCTCCCTCCCCCCACAGCGAGCCCCCATGCTCCCCCCTCCAGCCTCCACTTCTCCTCCTCCCCCATCCTGCAGCAGCCCGGCTCCTACTTCTCCCACCCGGCCATCAGGTATCACCCGCAGGAGACGCTCAAGGAGTTCGTCCAGCTGGTCTGTCCTGACTCCGCCCAGCAGGCCGGACAGGTGGGCTTCCTCAACGTAAGCACACACACACACACACACACACACACACTCACTAATACACACACAGAAACACACACAGATACACATCTGAGCTGGTTTTCTCTGCAAAGGTGGGATCAGTATCTGTTTGCAGGGCTGGAGCAGAAAACACTGCAGTGTGTGTGTGTGTGTGTGTGTGTGTGTGTGTGTGTGTGTGTGGCCTTCTGTCTGCAGCGAGATAGTTGATATATCTGCGTCTAGACACTGAATCAATACACCCTCCACCACCCCTACCACACACACACACACACACACACACACAGATAAACACTCACAGATACACACACACACACACACACACACACACACACACTCGGTCCGTTTCCTTGTTTTGCAGATGTAGTAAAAACATGGAGGACTGTGTGAAAGTCATAAAAACCAAAGATCGACGACAGTCCGAGTTCTGCAGGAAAACTACAAATCCCAGCGGAGCGCCCGCGCTCAGTGAAGACTTCAGTTACAGTCTGATTGAACTTCTTCACTCACTTGAAGTGTGAAAAGTAAAAAGTTTCTCTGAAGAACATTTTGTGGAGATACCTGAGCTCGCCTGTTTGTCATTCGTCCACCTGGAGAAGAAGAAAAACGATTTCCTCAAATCCATGAAAGTTAAAAAAGTTTTTAAAAAGTTCCCTAATGGAAGTATTTGTACTTTGTTAAACCAACACAACTAAAACGAGACACACTGTCGCTCCGTCATCACTGTGAACACACACACACCGTCCTGCTGCACTAAGTGTGGATTCATCCACCACTGAAAATAGTCCCCAATAAGTGTCAGGTGTAGCTGACTACGAGGACTCTGAGCTCATCATCTGTTTTCATCACAGTGTGATATGCCTCAGGTAAGATGTTGGAAAGGTGTGCAAGCATGCAAATAACAACAACAACAACAACAATAATAATAATGTGTAGACTGTCTGGAATAAAATGAAACACACGTCTGAAGAATCAAAAACTGCGTTCATATCAAAGTGTTTCTGTCTCAGTCAGGATCGTTCTCTGTTCCACAGCTGACAGGTGTCACATCACCTGACAGGTGTCACATCACCTGACAGGTGTCACATCACCTCACAGGTGTCACATCACCTGCTGTAATATCACCCCATCTGATGTCTGCCTGTCACATGACCTCTTCTCTTCGTATCATGGACCACTTTATTTTATTTTGGCGTCTAACTCCAGCTCTGCTGTGATGACAGATGGATTATTAATATTTGAATATTTCAGGTGCTCTGACATGAATACTGACTCACTTCATGTGATGACTCTGACCTGACGTCACGCTCAGCGTGTCGATCATCAACAGATAAACTACAAACATGGCTTCAGCTGCACACGGCAGCGATCAGACACGTGTGGCACAGCGTAGTTCATGTTGCACTGACACCAGACTAATGTTAGCTAACATCATCAACGTTGAATATTTTTAATATGGAAACTGAAAAACATCAAATGAACACAGACGAGTCTTTGGCGTCTTCAGCGTGTCGCATCGGCCGCCGTCTTCACCTAACTCCTCACGGCCGCTCCTTCTCACCTTTCCTTGCTCTTTTTTTTGTCTTTGGGCCGCACCGCGTGTCGCGCCTTCTTCTGGAGGATTGGCGCCACCTGCTGGTTATCCTGTGAAGCAGCTCCTGACTCTGACACAGCGGAAACACTTTCTGTGGATGAATTATTGGAAATTCTGTTAAATTTTGTGACACGTTCGGATGCAACGCGTCCGTGAATAAAGACGCAGTGTGTGTGTGTGTGTGTGTGTGTGTGTGTGTGTGTGTGTGTGAAGGTGGAGAATGTGGAGGCAGAGAGGTGAGGCGAGGTACTGTGGTATTATGCTTATAGATTAGCAGGATAAAATGCGAGCAGC
>NC_040027.1:7079427-7096927 GCF_000972845.2 Larimichthys crocea | reverse complement strand
AAGTTTGTTACGTGTTGAAGACAGAAAGTTTGTTACGTGTTGAAGACAGAAAGTTTGTTACGTGTTGAAGACAGAAAGTTTGTTACGTGTTGAAGACAGAAAGTTTGTTACGTGTTGAAGACAGAAAGTTTGTTACGTGTTGAAGACAGAAAGTTTGTTACGTGTTGAAGACAGAAAGTTTGTTACGTGTTGAAGACAGAAAGTTTGTTACGTGTTGAAGACAGAAAGTTTGTTACGTGTTGAAGACAGAAAGTTTGTTACGTGTTGAAGACAGAAAGTTTGTTACGTGTTGAAGACAGAAAGTTTGTTACGTGTTGAAGACAGAAAGTTTGTTACGTGTTGAAGACAGAAAGTTTGTTACGTGTTGAAGACAGAAAGTTTGTTACGTGTTGAAGACAGAAAGTTTGTTACGTGTTGAAGACAGAAAGTTTGTTACGTGTTGAAGACAGAAAGTTTGTTACGTGTTGAAGACAGAAAGTTTGTTACGTGTTGAAGACAGAAAGTTTGTTACGTGTTGAAGACAGAAAGTTTGTTACGTGTTGAAGACAGAAAGTTTGTTACGTGTTGAAGACAGAAAGTTTGTTACGTGTTGAAGACAGAAAGTTTGTTACGTGTTGAAGACAGAAAGTTTGTTACGTGTTGAAGACAGAAAGTTTGTTACGTGTTGAAGACAGAAAGTTTGTTACGTGTTGAAGACAGAAAGTTTGTTACGTGTTGAAGACAGAAAGTTTGTTACGTGTTGAAGACAGAAAGTTTGTTACGTGTTGAAGACAGAAAGTTTGTTACGTGCTGAAGACAGAAAGTTTGTTACGTGTTGAAGACAGAAAGTTTGTTACGTGTTGAAGACTGAAAGTTTGTTACGTGTTGAAGACAGAAAGTTTGTTACGTGCTGAAAGTTTGTTACGTGTTGAAGACAGAAAGTTTGTTACGTGTTGAAGACAGAAAGTTTGTTACGTGTTGAAGACAGAAAGTTTGTTACGTGTTGAAGACTGAAAGTTTGTTACGTGTTGAAGACAGAAAGTTTGTTACGTGCTGAAAGTTTGTTACGTGTTGAAGACAGAAAGCTTGTTACGTGTTGAAGACAGAAAGTTTGTTACGTGTTGAAGACAGAAAGCTTGTTACGTGCTGAAGACAGAAACACGTGACAGAAACGTTTGAGGCGGATCTTTTGTTCACAGAAACACGTGACAGAAACGTTTGAGGCGGATCTTTTGTTCCGTGACTTTTCTATTTGTCAGGATGTTTTTTGGACACATGTTGACGTGTTGACGTGTGAGGACAAGAGTCCTGCTGCATTAAAGAGCAGCACACACACACACACACACTGATAAAATCAACACAAAGACACGCACACACACACACACAGGAGCAGGAACAAAAGTCACCCTGGGCGGTCGACATTAGGCTTCTGTTGGAGAGAGAGCCATGGGACAGTACCGTAAACACTCCCTCCTCTCATCGCCATGGTGACCAACTGGACAGTCTGTGCATTCCTCTGTGTGTGTGTGTGTGTGTGTGTGTGTGTGTGTGTGTGTGTTTGGGGCAGATGGCACTGGCATTGTGTGAGAGTGGGCATCGTGCCCACACGGGTCAGCGTGGTGGTTGCCGTGAGCGACGGTGGCGGTTGCCTGTGGATACGAAGATGGAGGGAGGGAGTTGGCACGTCGTTGTGCCAACGGACACACACACACACGCACACACACACGCACGCACACACACACGCACACACACGCGCACGCACGCTCGCACACACACTGTACACACACTGTACACCCTGTACACACTACTATACAACAGGCAGCCATGACCTGATCGATAAGTGTGTGTGTGAGTGCGGTTATGTTACAGCAGACGATGCAGTGAGGCTTTCCCGTGTGTGTGTGTGTGTGTGTGTGTGTGTGTGTGTGTGTGTGTAGTCATCTGTCTCTGTGTCCTATTCACACACGCTCTTCAAGGTGAAGCTCACACACACACACATGCAGTAAAAACACCACGCCCACCTCATGACTCACCCACAGTGTGTGTTTGTGTTTGTGTGTGTGTGTGTGTGTGTGTGTGTGAAGTGCTGACTCAGGACGAGACAGAACCGGGCGAGAGAGACATGGAAACACTATAGGAGAGAGAGAGGCTGTAGTGATAAAGAAGATTTTTCAAAACCTTATTAGTTTCTGATAAAATCTAAACATGCTCAAGGTTCAAGGCTCAAGGTTCAAGGCTCAAGGTAATCTTTAGTTTGTGGTGCAGAACGACACAAACATTAATAAACACACAGTAAATGAACAATAAATACACAAGCTCAGAGAGTTCAGAGAGTCGACTGGACCTTCTCCAGGTTCTGGTTCAGGTTCTGGTTCTGGTTCAGGTTCTGTAGTTTTCAAACGTGAGAACAGACTCAATAAAACAATAAAACACATAAACGTCCTGTCCACGTTAATCCTGAGACGTTTTCTTTTCAAAGAGCTGACACCTGATTGGACGAGTGATCCTCTCATTGATCTGTGATTGGACGTCGTTCACTCAGCAGCTCAAACAGGCAGTGACACATTTACACAGTGTGTACGTCTCTGATCATACTTTATACACACTTCATTTAAATCACCACAGTTTTTAGTTTTTAGCTGTGAAGTTGGACATTTGGACATTTGGACATTTGGACTGACTCAGGTGGACGTCAGATGAAGTGCGTCTCGTGTGAACGCTCAGACGCGTTGACAGGAATAACAGAGCAGACCGTCGCTCTCTTCTCTCTGATGAGTATCTACAGTCTGAATCACAGCTGTCAGCATCAAGCCGCTGTGTGGTAACATTACTCCACACACACACACACACACACACTGTCTGGCCTGTGAGAGTTTCATCTTCTCTGAGTCTTCTCAGGACAGAGGGAGGAGCTGCAGTGCAGCGAGCGAGCGAGAGGGCGAGAGACACCAACAGACACAGAGGAGAGAGAGAGAGAGGCAGCGAGGTAGAAAAGTCCCAGCGTCAGCAAGTTGTATTGATTAAAAACTAACCTTCCAGTCTTCTCCTCTATCACTACTGCACACACACACACTGAGCGCACACACACACACACACACTAAGCGCACACGCACACACTGAGCGCACACACACACACACTAAGCGCACACGCACACACTGAGCGCGCGCACACACACACACAGCAGTAGAAGTACAAAGAGTCAGGACAGCAGCGACACACACACACACACACACACACTGTTCACCTCGGTGTGTTTTATTTAAACTTTACGTTCAGCATTCAAAAACACATTTCCTCAATTGTGTGTAAATTTTTTAATAGTGTGTGTGTGTGTGTGTGTGTGTGTGTGTGTGTGTGTGTGATCCAGAGAGGATGAATGTAAAGGAAATAGAGGAGGGAGGGTGATGGAAGAAGGCGGGGTTAGGTGGTGGTACTGGGGGGCGGGGGTGATGCGGTTGCCTTGCCGATGGTAGTCACGTCCCGGGCCGTCTCGTTGTCCCTAGCAACCAGACATGATGTAAGGCGGGGATGAACTTGAACTGGACGGGGCAGTGAGGAAGAGGAGGAGGAGGAGAGAGTCATGAAACATGAACGATGCACCTTCGGCCGATCGATGGCGGCGACACACGCTGAGTTCTGCCGGGTCGTAAAGTCCAAACGAGGCAGCAGAGACAGGTTCTGGTGTCTGACGTCCTCTCAGCACCGGAACATGAACAGAACCGCACACGGATCATCCTGCTAACGTTCTTTAAACTTCATCCAGTCTGTCGTCGCTGAGCTGAACATGTAAAGTTTGTCCTGAAGGTGGCGCTAGAGGAAAGATCATGTGGTCACTGAAGGTTCATCCTCAGGGAGCAGGACAAGCTACGCGCAGCTGTCCGTCCATTTCCTTCCTCCTGTCCGGGGTCTGGTCGTGGTTACAGCAGGTTTAGTGCTCCAGACCTCCTGCTTGAACTCCTCCAGGAGGATCCCGAGGAGTCCCCAGGCTAGATGGATCATAAAGTCCCTCTAGTAAGTTCCAGCTCCAGTTAGACGTGCCTGAACCACCTCCACGTCCAGGAGGATCCTGATCAGATGTTGAAACATCTCAGCTGGCTTCCTTCTCCATGAAGGAGCAGCAGCTCTACTCCGAGCTCCATCCAGATGTTAGAGCTCCATCCAGATGTTAGAGCTCCATCCAGATGTCAGAGCTCCATCCAGATGTCAGAGCTCCATCCAGATGTCAGAGCTCCTCACTCTGTCTCTGAGGCCACCCTACAGAAGAAGCTCATTCCAGCTGCTTGTGTCCGTGATCTTTCTTTTGGTCACTACCCAAAACTGGAGGAGATCAGGATCTCCATCTTCATTCTCAGCTCCGTCTGAACCACAACAGTCTGAATCGTTGCTGCATCAGTCCGATGCTCCGCGTCATGCTTCATTTTCCCGCCACTCGAAAATAGAGATTCCATCAAAATGTCCAAATATGGTCACTTCCATAATGCCAAGTGACAGCTGATGCATGAATGTGGCGTGATGATCAATGTACTGTGTATATAATGTATATAATGTATATAGTGTATATATAGTGTATATATAGTGTATATAGTGTATATAATGTATATATAATGTATATATAGTGTATATAGTGTATATATAGTGTATATATAGTGTCCATGTTGACCTCTCGTCTCTCTCCACAGTGGTACCTGGGATAAGGACTCCAGATGCCCCTCCCCCCTCCACCCACCTGTACGACAGATCGCTGCAGCCTCCTCCTCCACCTTTGACCTTTGACCTTTGATGCCAGCTGCGACAGAGAGTCCTGTCTTGCCCCGCCCCTACGACCTTCCTCCTCCTACCCCCGTTTTTGCGCCTGACTCCGCCCCCACCAGCGCCATACACAGACTCAGCAGCATCAGCATGGCTACAGCGGATCAAACGCACCCCCACCCTCTGTAAACTGAACGTCATCCACCTCCCCGTGGACGTGGGTCGTCCACATTTAGTGCCAGACCCCCCAAAAACCCAGAGCAGGCTGAGTCGTGGGGGATCGAGCCTTCAAGACTGAATCACTCTCCCATCATCCTTTGCAGCGAGTGCACCCACCCTCCGTCCTCCATCCTGGTGGACCCTGATGACTCGGGGTCGGTTCGGTTGGTGGGACAGGACGGGATGCACCGTGGTTGGTTTGGGGGAGAGGGGAGGTGTTACCTGGCTCAGCTAATACCCCCAACCCCCCCACCCCCCTCCCTGAGCACTCACACACCTCCTGGGATGGACTCCACCCACTCCACTTGACCCCACCCCCCGGTTGGTTGGTGGCACATCAGGGAGGAGCCGGTTGACACGGCTCTTTCTGAGGACATGGACCGGTGCTTAACGGAAAGAGCCGCCCTGACGGGGAGGTGGTGCGGGGCACAAACAGTTGCCCCCGCCCTGAACTACACGTGGTGGGGTGGGTGGAGGTGGAGGTGGAGATGAGGGTATGAACACGGGGACGCAGAGGTTTGTTGACGTGAAGTGTTGATCCGAGCTCGTTTATCTGGGAGGTGTTTGGCTTCATGGCTCATTGATTTTTCTCTTAGCCGTCATTTCAGCTGGTCCCTCCTCCACCTCCTCCACCTCTTCCTCCTCTATCCATCCACCAGTCTGGGTGAAGCTACAGCATGCTGAGGGTGGGTGGGCAGGAAGCTCTGGTGTCCGAGCGCAGCAGGCAGGCAGGAGCGAGACAGGCGACTCAAACTTTACCAGTGGAATATTGATCATGAGGAAAGTGCAATTTTGTTGGCTAGCTGTTGGATAGTTAAATATCTTTGTAAGATAGCTCGTTGAATCAGTTGTTGAAAAGTATAAATGAAATATATTTTTCTTCTAGTCCGCTCACACCTCTGGGACTCTAAAATACTGGGGTACAAAAGACGAGGACAGCATGGGAAGCCACAGCCTGAGAACGAGCTGTTCATCTGTCCCTGTATCTGTTGTCTGTTCATCTTAAAGAAGCTGTTAGCGTGTAGGACGAGAATCCCTTTAAGAAATCTCATTTAAACAATCAGTGAGTCTGACGATTAACTTATTTTAATGAGCACATCGTTTCCATTCAAATAAATACAAATGTTTCCTCACGAGGTGAAATCAGGAGCGTTTCCTCCGAGATAATCTTTAAACGGGCGCCGCTCCGGGTTTGACGGGGCCGCCTGATGATTGGACCGGGTACTCCTCCTCCTAGAGGAGGTCCCCCGTCCAATCAGAAGCACTTATTCCTGCAGTTGGCCAATGGGCCGTGTGAGTGTAAATCAGGGGGCGTGGTTTTGGAAGCTTTGGTCCACAAACAGACAGCCGAGCGCTTCACATGCAACTTTACCATTTTATTGAACTTCTGTTTGTTTTTCCTTTCCTATACTATATATATAAATATATACACACACACACACACACACACACTCTTACGACCATCCAGCGTCGATCAAAAAGTGAATTTAAGTGAAAAAGTTAAAAAAAGGAAGAAAAAAATCTGCATGTTCTAGTGTTAGTGACGAACTTTTCCATAGATGACGTAGTTAGTGATAAAGACTCTATTGTAAACCAACATCAGGCACTTGCCAGCAGCCGTCTATTCGTTTTTCTATCGCTCTCCTTCACAAACAACCAGCTCTCTTCGCTTCTCGGCATCGCGCCATTCCTTTATTTCTTTCTTCCTTCCTTCCTTCCTCTTCCTTCAACGACAGATCGGTTCTGCTCTTCGGTTTCGAGACGTTCTCTTCCATCCGTACGTTGCACGAAAACAATTGTTCCTCATCGATGTGCCTTGAGCTACGGTCCAGTTGCATAAGATCCACCGTGGAGAGTCTTTGTTTGCTTGTTTTGACTCCACCCTCCTCCACCCTGAGATTTTGTAGGTATCTGGAGTGATTTAACGTCGAAGCATTAGAGCTGAGGAGGAACACTGTGATTTTTTCACACTTACTCGCTGGTAGTAATCTCAGTTTTAAGAGGCTGCAGCGCCGAGCTCAGACCTCACAGGTGAAATCTGCACCAGCTCCAATCAGATCAGGTCAACCACCTCCAACCTCGGCGGACCCACGGACACCGTCAGTTTAGTGAAGAGTCAGAAGTCACAGTTTAACATTTGGACCCTTAAAAACACTTCAACATGAGTGTGAT
This sequence comes from Larimichthys crocea, assembly GCF_000972845.2. Classification (NCBI taxonomy): domain Eukaryota; kingdom Metazoa; phylum Chordata; class Actinopteri; family Sciaenidae; genus Larimichthys; species Larimichthys crocea. Next base: position 7,089,807 of record NC_040027.1, on the reverse strand, counting down.
GACGATTGAACTGAAATGATAAAATGTTTGAAGTTAAAGTTTTTCTGAGGTTTCACTAAAGTTGGTGACGTGGTGATCAGCAGGTGGAGAGCAGAGGAGTTGAGTTTCCCCGTCCCTCATCCCTCCATCCTGTCGTTCGTCTGTCAGGATTATTTTTTTCTTCTGTTGCTGCCACAAACAGCAAAAATTCATTTGGAGTCTTCCTGATTTCATTTTTGGTTCGTTCGACTTTAGTTCCCAGAAACGAATAACGAGGACATAAAATATGCAAATATACCTGCTTGCACTCACTTCGACTTTCTTCGTCTTACATCATTTGTTTTCTTTTACTTTCAACCAAAGTTGGCGTGCACGTGACTGGCATCGTGCTCCGTGGTCGGTCCCTAAAAATGGTGAAGCCAGCCCTGCGGCAGCGCTCCAGCCAAGCTGAGCCTCCGCCGCTCTTCCTTCCTTCTTCCTTCTTCCTTCCTTCCTTCTTCCTTCCTTCTTCCTCCCTTCCTGTTTTGATAATCTACCAGACGGCCGCGGTGCATTCGGGTCTCTTTCCTAAAGTTTTTTTATTTCTTTGGTCACGAGCAAGCCTTAAACAAGTCCAACTTCTTCTCCATCGCGCAGAAAACATTTTTGATGACGTCCCACATTTTTCCCTCGCCCCGTCGTGCTCGGCAGAGGTTTTAGTAAATAACTCGTTTACCTGTTGTGTGTTGAGTCCGTCTTAAATTTGACGGGCAGCGCCGTGGCCCGTCGGCTGCGATGGTTCAGTAGTTCCACTTGTGTGGGTTGTGTGTTTCCTCTTAGTGACACGTTTGTTTGGTCTCTGTTCTTGCCGACCCTTTAGCCATGAGTTGGGCATTACTTCCTTAATTATCTGCACTAAATATGAACTAAATGACAATATTGAAAAAGTATTACATGAAAAAAAATTCAGCTTCCAGGGCTTCAAAAGAGCGAAGGGAATAAAAACAAAAAAAATTGCACGGACATTTTTTGAAGTGTCACAAATCCTCGTGAAGCAGCCGAGCATCTAATCAGCGACTCTGGCTGCGTGTAAGATAAACGACAAACTTGCACCCTTTTTAAAAAAGACAAAAGAAAAAGATATAAAGCAATAGTTTGGGCAGCGTGTTTGTTTTGTTCTTGTGTTGTGTGTGTCTTTAGTTCTGGTACAGCGGCGAAGAGGCGCAGAAGAAGAAGAGTTAGCTCTTATTGGGCGGGCGGAGGGCGGGCGGAGCGGCGAGCGGGCGGAGACGTGTTTGTATGTTGTATAGTTTTATTAATTACACTGATTTTAAAGCTGCCCTATTTTATAATGCAGGACTTTTGTAACATTGATTAAATGAGGAAAAACTAGTGTTGTGAATTTTCTGATTGTTTGTATCGAGGCCACATTATTAGAAACTGGTTTGCTTTGTTTTTCTGGAAACTGGATTTAAGTTGAAAACTTCCTGTTTCCTGATTTTCTTTATTTTTCTTGATTTGCTTCCTTTTCTATGTATTTAAGGACTTCTCCTCTGTTGATGGTATAGCATATTCCTGTACTGTAAGTGCAGGGCGCTGTGGTGATAAGACCATTGTAAATGGATGTTACAGTATGCTGTATGTTTTGAAGGTTATTTGTTGCATCAGTGTTGATGAAGATAAATTAGGTAATTCTGAGGAAAAATTGGTAAGCAAGCGTTTTTTATGCATTTGAAGAAGTTTTAGTTTTAGGCAGGAGACAATGACATAGCCAGCCAAACGATGCCCGTACTATGAAAATGCATCTCGGCATCTTTTTTTGTGTTTCACCATTCCATGCGGGAAAATAAACAGCTTGATTATGCAACATGATTCTTTTTCTTTTCCATCTGTTTCTTTCTTCACTGGCCCACAAGATCACCTCCTCCTCCTCCTCCTCCTCCTCCTCCTCCCTGAGCCTGGAGGTCCACTCTGATCTCCGTCCATCCACACATCCACTGCTGCTCATCACGGCATCACATTCATGCAGCAGATAATCGAGGAGCGACACACCGGGGGGCGACAGGTTCTGCTCATTTCCAGCCGTCCATGTGAGATCAGTCATTGGCTCTCGTCCCGCGGTGACACGTGACCATGTTTACCTTCAGTTCACCGTCAGGACGTTTGATGCGGCGTGAAGCTGTAGATGGAGGTTTAGTCCAATCAGATCGCAGCTCATTTGTAACCTGTGTCTCAGAGCCAATCACGGACTCTATTGGAGCAGGTTGATCCGGCCTCACATGGTCTCCTGTCGACGGTCGATGACGACTCAAACGTCAACAATCAAATCTAGAAAGTTTCTATTCATCAACTTTTTTTCTTCTGCACTCACAAACCAACAATCAGCACGTCAGAGCGTTTAAATAACGTTTAGAAAACGTCTCCATCCTGACAAACTCGTCTTCAAATCCAAAGAACTCATTTTAAAGTCTACCAAAGAAACAAAACACAGTCTGAATATTCTGAAGCTTCTTCATCGACCGTCAGACAAACAGTCGAGATCCAAATGAAAGAAATGAGCAGAACCTCGAATCTTTCTGGAGCCGGAGTCCTTGAAGGGAAAGTTGTGAGGAGCTCCGGTTGACTGGGTGGTGGTGGTGGTGGTGGTGGTGGAGGTGGTGGAGGTGGTGGTGGAGGGTCTGAATGTGAAGGCGCTGCATCCGACCAGCTGAATGGACGAAGCACCACATGCTAACTCACACCAGCACGATGTTATGTGACCCGCCCGGTGAGTCCTGGACCTTTGAACTCGGATCCAAAGCAGCAACGTGAGAGCGAGCCGGAGTCAAAGACTTGTATCCCTCCCCTCCTCCCCCCGGTACTCACCTCCCTCCCCCGTCTCCACCCGCCTCCCTCGCTTCGGTTGATTTTTGGATGTTGCTCCATCAGGAAACAGGGTTGAATGAAGGCTGCGCTTTTTATGCTAATGCCTTTGTTGTCTTCACGTTTGTCCAAGTTCTCCACCCCCACCCCTCCAACCACCACCTGAGAGCGAATCCATCAGGCCGGGCCGCTGTGCGAGTCCGCGGTTTGGTTTGGAGGGGTCGGGGAAGTCATGGAGTGTGAAGGGCTTGACATGAAGAAGGGCAGAGTTCTTCACCGGGCTTGGATCAGGGTACCTTTAAGTTTACTTTGACTCGCTGCAGAGAGCTGAGTGTGAATCACGGCGACGCTGGCGAGCGCTTCAGTGAAATCTGAATCCGCCTCCAGCTCCGACTCGCTCTAAACTGATGTGAATAAAACAAACGTTTCCTCGGCTCGTCGTCGCCGTCGAAGGAAGGAAGACATCCTTCACCGTGTCGGCGGCGCCGGAGCACGAGTCGGGGAAATGAGTATAAATGGCATCACTTTAGAGAGATGAAGGAAAGTCATTGGATGAGGAGGCAGGTAACACTGAAGCCGCTCTGTAATGAATTACTGTGTCACTGCTCCTTTGCAAAGATATTTATTTATCCTGTTGAGACCATTACATGGTGCTAAGCGCTAATCGAGCCAGTGACGGGGAGGTAAGCTGGAAATGTGACAATTTGAACTTCCCATCATGCTTCCTGACAGCGTATCAAAGCATAGCAGTCTAATCTGCATGAGAACTATGCACTGACTAAAACGTGCACGCGGTCGGTCCACGTGCGCGCGTGTGCGCCCGCCCACGTGGACTTGTGTGTGTGTGGTATCTACTTTGTGAAAAATTTCAGCCTCTGCCTTCTTTTAACGATCAGATCCGTTTCCGTTTCCAGATCCAGCTTCTCACGGAGAACCGGACCAGTTCACGAAAACCTGAAAAAGAAATGAAATAAAAACAAACCAGCATATTACACGATATATGAAAAGATCAAATGTAGTGCCTGTGAAAACTGTATTATAATGCTCTCTCTTCTGAATACTGAATACAATAATTGTTTGTAATTGTTGAAATTTCTGACCACCAGTAGCCTTTGCTGTCTGTCAGGCCCTCTGATTATAGCTAATGTACAATAATCATAAGATATAACTGCATGCTCTCCATAATCGCCTATAAACTGTTACGACAAACAAACGAGAAAAAAAGACGAAGCAGATTGTTCTGTTGCTCTTTGGGTTTCTTCTTCTCTTCCCTGTATGCCTCAAACCTTTCTCTGTCTCACCTCCACCCTCCATCCTCCACCCTCCTTCATCCACCTCCACGGTGTCTTGTCATTGATGTGATGGGTGTGCCACCATGATGACTGCCCCGGGCACGTCAGCGCTGCCGCAGCCTCGCAGGTTTGAATCCGACAATCTCCAGCTAACTTTAAACATCAGCAAACACCCGGCTGGTCTGGACTCCCCCCTCTCCCCCCTCGCCTCCCCCCTCGCGTCCATTGACCAGCAGGCTGAGAAATCTCTGCCTGGCTCTGGGTGAATCCTCCTCCTCCTCCTCCTCCTCCTCCCCAGGCACTTTCCTGCAGGAGACTGAATCGATGTCCTCTGCCTTTTTCTGCAGCGCTCAGCACTACCCAGGCCTGAATCCTCCCTCCTTCCTCATCGAGCCTCCGCTGCGTCTCCCCTCGGCAGGACTTCAAACGAGCCGCCGATCCTCCAGGATGAGAAAGGTCTAGAAAGAGAGAGAGGTAGCCAGCACCTGGAGACCCCCCTCCCCTCGCCGTCCCCCCTTCCTCCCCCGGTCCCAGGCCAGCTGGGGTCGATTGGCTTGTCTAGCTCACCTCCAGTGGCTCCTCTGTTTTCGACTCGCAGCCTGTCGATGCCGCTCGGCTCTTTGAAACTAAACAGTTTCTTCGACTCGTGCGTCTCTTTCAGGCAGAAAACTTGGGCCTGACAAACTTTGTTGATGAGCAGACTGTTTGTTAAAGGACGAAGCTGCTGCTCTGCAGGTTGTCTTCAAGTCTTTCAAATGTTAATCTGTCAAACCATTTAAAGTCTTCAGGACTGGTTCTGATCCGAGTTTCTTCACATCCGTCCAGCTTCAGGGAGTTTCTTCGATGTCTGAAGGAGATCGTGCAGCACGAGATGTTAGCAGAGTTCATGCGAATAACAAAAGATAAATAACTAATAATCACGTAGTCCACGCTGTTTTACAAGAACTTTGGCTGATAGAACCGTTCTTTAAACTCAAATCAGGAACCAGCTGCACTCCAGGTTCTGCAGGTTCTGCAGGTTCCTGCCAGCAGGCGTCTGTTTCAGTCAGTGGTGACTCATTTGAAGTTACGTACATAATTTATGCAACAAATTTAACTCACGTAATGCAATGCAACGTAACGTGACGTAACGTTACATAACGTTACGTCGCGTTACGTCATGTTACGTCACGTAATGTGACGTAACATGTTTTCGTAACGTGACGTCACATGTTTTCGTAACGTGACGTCACGTGATGTTTTCGTAAACCGATCCAGACTGACCAATTCTCAACGTTAACCACGCGTTTAGGATTGTTACCATGACGACAAAGTGACGTGAAATCTCCTCACATCATCTCATAAATTTGCGGCTGTGGCTCTTTCCGATCACGGCGGCCGGCAGAACGGATGGTGCCGTTCTGGGCGATGGTTGTTCAGACCTGGTCTACGTCGGGTCAGAAACCTGCAGAGACGTCGTCGTCGTCCTTTAGAGACTAAAAAACAAGTTTTAGCATCCAGATGTAGAAAATTTTCACTGTGTTCAGATTTCCAGCAGAAACACAGCAGGGACTCGTTTTTTATGAAACCAACGGCCCAAAACTGCCCACCTCCACCTCCACCTGCACCTCCACCTGCACCTGCACCTGCACCTCCACCTCCACCCGTTTTCCAGCCTGTCGATGTGTTCAATACTCGAGCTGATCACGATAACCGTTAATCGATCGGCTCGATGAGCGCCTCACGTTGCCTTTCGCTCTGGAGGCGAAGCTGACCGTAGCTAACCCAAGACAATCTCGAGGACGGAGAGCTTTACCTCCACCCGAGCGGCGGCGGCGCCGCGCCGTGTCCCGCTGCAGTCTGAGTCACACATTCACACCGTCCTCACGTATCCCATCATGCCCTTCTCCTCACTGCCCAAATCACCACAGAGACCAGACGACATCCTCATCCCGACCACGACCTGTTGGGTTCCTCCATCACCATCCGACCATCCGACCTCACCTCCACCCTCACACAGAACTGACTTAAACCTTGTGCCTCTACAACTCTTTTATGGAACAGGGCGGCGTTTTGTGCCGTCGCCGTCGCACCGGTCCACGATCTGGTGTTACACTTTTGTTCGATGTTAACTAGTGTCCATTAGTTGTGTCCGGTGCCATCGTTGTCCATCCTCTGTGTTCTAAGCTGTGAGTTTGCACTGACTGTCTGACTGACTGCTGTCAGTTCTTCTGTCCGTCCTGTTTGTTTCTTTACGTTCTTCCCTCTCCGACTGTTGTTTCTGTTCAACTGCTGAAGTTTGGCCCATCCCTCTCTCGGCCCCATTAGTGACTCCATGTCCAACGCAGACTCAATTTACTGGAAGCAAGATGTGCATTTCCTATGCAACAACGACAAAAAATAAAGACGCTAATGCTCTATCGACCTGTCCGCCTCTTTGTTCTTCATGAGTCTGTCACGTGTGTCCAAACTTTCAGTCTTCACTGTGAAAACACTTCACCACAAGTCAAAGTCAGATACTCTTTATTTATCACATTTGTAGTTTTTTAAACCGACCTTGAATCAGCACCTGAAACACACTGTTATATGTAATATGTTAATATAATATACAATATATATTCCTCTGTGAGAACAAATATCAGTTCAGCTGCATGAGAAACAAACAGTCGACCCGCTGAGCTCTGTTCACTGCTGCTGACGATGACGATGATGGTGATGATGGTGATGATGATGGTGATGATGGTGATGACGATGATGATGATGATGATGATGATGGTGATGACGATGATGATGATGATGATGATGGTGATGATGATGATGAGCCTGGACCCCGGGGCGCTGTGTGGACGTTTACATGCTGATGAATGAACAACACAGAGACTTAAACTTTATTCAACGTTCGACTCACCGGGATGGTTTTAATGTGACAGTTCACTCATTGCAGCTTTATTGATCAATCAGTGAGTTGATCAGTCAGCTGATCAGATCATCAGGCCACGCCTCTCTGCTGCTTCACCACCAGTGTCAAGGCTCCACCCAGACCTCATCAGAGAATATTCACATTAAAATAAATTCAACAAAAATGAAAAGAGGACGAGGTCGTTAAACTCTGAACGACGTGACGCTCACCTTGATACCTGTCTGAGATAGCCCCGCCCCCTCTCCTCTCTGATGGCGTGTGACGTTCCCTGAAATCCAGACAGAGTGAGACCTCTGTGTGTCAGACTGTTTCCAATCTGTGTTTCATCGTCTCTGTAACAGAAACAACAGAGGTCAGCAGTGTGTGTGTGTGTGTGTGTCTGTGTGTGTGTGTGTGTGTGTGTGTGTGCGTGTGTGCCTCTAACACTGTTTCTCAACTCAAAGGTTTCTGAGATTTCTTTGTCTTTTGTAGCTGAAGGTAATAAAATATAAAATATAAAATATGTATGTTGTGTATTTCAATCAGTCCATCAGCTTCAGATTAACTTGTGTTTAAAACATGTCGACCAATAAACAGATTTTACTCTGACGTTTGTTTCTCATTAACTTTCAGTCGACGAAATCAAAATGACTTTTCATCCAGCGCCACCATCAGGTCCAACACTTGGTTCTACTTCTACAATGTAAAGAGACTGTCTAAAACCTGGACGTAGTCTCCGTGACGTCCCCGCAGACAGACAGACTAGTGAAACACTCTTACACACTCTACTGAGACACTCTCACACACACTACTGAAATATTACGCTCTTACACACACTAGTGAAATGCGCTCACACACTCTAGTGAAACACTCTTACACACTCTACTGAGACACTCTCACACACACTACTGAAATATTACGCTCTTACACACACTAGTGAAATGCGCTCACACACTCTAGTGAAACACTCTTACAACACAGTGAACGCTCTCAACTTTTTCATGTAACCGGAAGGCATTTCAGTGTAACCGGAAGGCGGGTCGTAAGAGGGAGCGCAGCATCGTTGGGTTGCAGATGTCGCGCCAGGAGAGGCTTTCCAGTGGACTTACAGAAGCTGCCGCGCTACCTAACAACATTTTGTCATCAGCGGAGCAATTCGAACATTATCTAATGCAACAGCGAGCAGGCAACAGTGCCACGCCCCTTGAGTGCCGACACTGAGAGGGACCCGGCTCTTACGGCGCTTTTCCCGTCTGGCGGCCGCAATGGCGCGGCGCAACGCCCAGCTGTGGCCCGTCAGGAGCTCCGTGCGCCCGTTACAAGCTCAGCAGAGCTTCGGGACATGGACAACCAGGACAACCGGGTCGAATTGTCTCCGCTGATGACAAAATGTTGTTGAGTAGCGCGGCAGCTTCTGTAAGTCCACTGGAAAGCTCCTCCTGGCGCGACATCTGCAACCCAACGATGCTGCGCTCCCTCTTAGACCCGCCTTCTGGTTCAGTGAAATGCCTTCCGGTTACAACTGAAATGCCTTCCGGTTACACTGAAATCTCAATAGAGTGGTGAACGTTCATATGTGTGTGAGAGTGTTTCACTATGTGTGTGAGAGGTTTCACTAATGGTGTGAGAGTGTTTCACTAGATGTGTGACGCATTCCGTTGGTAGAGTGTTTACTAGTGTGTGAGAGTGTTTCACTGTGTTGTGAGAGCATTTCACTAGTGTGTGTAAGAGTGTTTCACTAGAGTGTGTGAGAGCGTTTCACTAATGTGTGTAGAGTGTTCACTGAGTGTGTGAGAGCATTTCACTAGTGTGTGGTAAGTGTTTCCTAGAGTGTGTGGAGCGTTTCTAGTGTGGAGAGTGTTTCCTAATGTGTGTGAGGGTGTTTCACTAGAGTGTGTGAGGCTTTCACTAGTGTGTGTGAGCGGTTCACTTGGTGTGTGAGCGTTTCACTGTGTGTGTAGAGGTTTCAGTAGTGTGTGTGAGAGCGTTTCCCTGTGTGTGGGTGCTTTCACGAGGTGTGTGAGAGCATTTCCTAGGTGTGTGGAGTGTTTCCTGGTGTGGGCGTTCACTATGTGTGTGAGAGTGTTTACCTGAGTGTGTGAGAGCATTTCACTGGGTTGTACGGGGGAGTTTTCACTAGAGTGTGTGAGAGCGTTTCACTAATGTGTGTGAGAAGTGTTTCACTAGAGTGTGTGAGAGCATTTCACTAGTGTGTGTAAGAGTGTTTCACTAGAGTGTGTGAGAGCATTTCACTAGTGTGTGTAAGAGCATAATATTTCAGTAGTGTGTGTGAGAGTGTTTCACTAGAGTGTGTAAGAGTGTTTCACTAGAGTGTGTGAGAGCGTTTCACTAGTGTGTGTGAGAGTGTTTCACTAGAGTGTGGGAGAGCATTTCACTAGTGTGTGTAAGAGCGTAATATTTCAGTAGTGTGTGTGAGAGTGTCTCACTAGAGTGTGTAAGAGCGTAATATTTCAGTAGTGTGTGTGAGAGTGTCTCAGTAGAGTGTGTGAGAGCGTTTCACTAGTGTGTGTAAGAGCGTAATATTTCAGTAGTGTGTGTGAGAGTGTCTCAGTAGAGTGTGTGAGAGGTATTTCTGAATAATGTCCCTGACGGCCCCTCATAGAAATCATCTCCTCCTCCTCCTCCTGCTGGTGAGTTTCCACTGTCCTCCTCCTCCTCCTCCTCCTCCTCCTCCTCACCCGGTGTGTTGTGTTGTTGTCGGCTGGGCTCAGATTCTCCCCCGGGTTCTGTGTGGAGGGTGGGAGCCGCCTCACCCCTCTCCTCTCAGGTTTCAGGGAGGGAGACGACCGCAGAGGAGCGTGAATAATTCAGCCAGCCGCCAACACCGGGCATCGGCTTTCCACAACACACACACTCACACACACACACACTCACACACACACACACTCACACACACTCACACAGTGACCTGATATGCCCTCACAGTAAAGGTCAGCAGGTCAGACGACAATAATCTGAATATTCAATAAAACCTTTTTTTGTTTGTTTGAATCTAAAAAGACAAAGAGTGTGAACGACGACAGCTGCAGCGTCACCTGGACTCACACTGATCCAAACACCTGGACAGGTGAACTGGGACCCTGCTGAGGAGAAGAGGTCACAAAATAAAAGTATAAAACATGCGCTGACTGTTCCTTCAAAATAAAACATTAACATTTAGAAGACGTCACTGTGAGTGTGACAGAGCAACTAAAGCAACGGGAGCAACTAAAGCATCAGGAGCAACTAAAGCATCAGGAGCAACTAAAGTAACGGGAGCAACTAAAGCAACAGGAGCAACTAAAGCATCAGGAGCAACTAAAGTAACGGGAGCAACTAAAGCAACAGGAGCAACTAAAGTAACGGGAGCAACTAAAGCATCAGGAGCAA